>NC_048238.1:83739465-83765290 GCF_002007445.2 Ailuropoda melanoleuca | reverse complement strand
AAAAAAAAAAAATCTCGGTAACTAAGATAAATAATATTTAATGCAATGTTTAAAAAAAAATGATGTGGGCAAACGACGGCCCGTCGCCCGTTTCTGTAAATAAAGTTGAATTGGAGCCCCAGGGTTGGGATTAGGGTGAGGCAGGGTCCTGCAAATGCGGGATACGATCCTGTCTTTATTTTAAATTTTGGGAATTTGTTCATCATGGATTTTGGCCTTACTTTTGACTTTTTAAAAATGGTGCACTAAAGATCATTTGTTTTGGTTACTGACTTGTTTGGTGCCCCTTAAATTTGGCGCTGGGGCAGGAGCCTCATTCTTTTCACCCTAGACCTGGCACTGCTCTGTCGCTTCCCAGGTGAAGCCAGAGGAAATTGGGGGAACAGCGAGTTGGGACACTGTCAGCGTGCCCCAGACTCTGCTTTGCAAAAAACGAGTTAACAAAGATCTTGCCGGGAATTGGCAGAGGAGAGTCCAAAGGACTCAGCTGGGGGTGGGGACATTATTTTAGCCAGCAGCCAAATAAAGAGGTTGTACTAGGAAGGTTAGGAGGCTGTGCGAACTAGGTTGGCATTTAGCTCCTTGGACGCATAGTAAAGTGCTCTTGGATTGAGTAGATTCCTGAACTCCAGAAGCTTTTAGAGGAATCAATAGAATTTGATTGACAGCCATTGTGTCCATGGACAAGTGCTTACTGAGCCCCTTAATCCCTGCAGTGGGTAAGCATTTGCCAGACAAGTCCTTAAAAACCTACTTGCCAGCTTGAGTGCACTCTCTTAGGTTCGGAACAGTAGCGGAGAATATAATCACATATCATATGTCTAAGTAATCGCAACAATGTTTATAAAAATGAGGATACTGTTGCAAAGTGCTACTGCTGCCGCTCCGGAGGTTGCCCAGCACACTGAGGACACGGGGTGTCTCCCTTCCTTTCCTCTCCTGCCCTCTCCCACCTTCTCCAGATGTGCCCATTGAAGGGCCCAGTTCTAGGGCTCCTCCAGGATGGTAAGGCCCTTCATTTAATTATACTTTGCAATTTGTAAGTCTTCCCCGGGAACCCCAGAATCCAAAGTGATGAGCACACACGGAGAGTGTTCAAAGTAGAGCAGTTTGGAATCCAGCTTTGTTGATCGGGGGTGAAACCCTGGACTTGCCTTCGTGAGAAGTTGCTCCGTTTCTCATTAGTCGATTATAACAGTGATGCAGCTGGATACAGAAATGACCTTACTGTAGAGTTTCAGTGATGAAGTATATTCTCTGAAAGTGATAGTCCCTCCTCTTACCTTTACTGGTGAGAGAATTAACAGCTACAACAAAAACCTACACAGCATTTTATTCAGATGGAGGTGGTTTTTAGAATGCATTTCAAAGTAGAATTCAGAACCTTTCCAGTTTGAACTTTTGATGTCCTGGTTAATGCATTTTTATTGAAATGTTAATTACACTATGATACCCCTTACCATCACTTAGGTACCCCTTCTCTGTCTTTCACTGGCCACATCTGCTACTCCCTTGGAGCGTGATGTCCCTACTGCTTTCTATTCCAAAGCTCTTTTGCTGTTTCAGGCATTTTCACATGTACTGTTCTGTCAGATTTCTATCTCACCGCAAAAAGTTGATCAAATAATTACATAGAATTTGTCCCTTCTCGGGGCACCTGGGTGGCACAGCAGTTAAGCGTCTACCTTCGGCTCAGGGCATGATCCCAGCATTCTGGGATCGAGCCCCACATCAGGCTCCTCCGCTATGAGCCTGCTTCTTCCTCTCTCACTCCCCCTGCTTGTGTTCCCTCTCTCGCTGGCTGTCTCTATCTCTGTCAAATAAAAAATAAATAAATAAAAATCTTTAAAAAAAAAGAATTTGTCCCTTCTCAGTCTTTGGGTGCCTAAGTGTAGTTTTATTGAAGACGAAATATGAAGTGGGTCATTTCAAAGCAACTTCATGCCCTGAGTCTGTATTTTGCTAGATCCACTGTGGGTGCGAGCTTTCTTCATTGCTTATGACTAGATATGCTTCAAGGAATCAGATAGATGTTCTTAAAAGTGTCAAGGTCATAAAAGACAAAGAAAGACTGAGGAACTGTCACAAATTAAAGGAGACTAAGGAGAATGACAGCTTAATGCAGTGTGTGATCCTGAATTGGATGCTGGACCAGCAAAAGGACATTGACGGTACTATTGGTGAAATTTGAGTATCTGTAGATTCGTTACTGGTAGTCCACCAACACTGTTCTTAGTTACAGTGCTTATGTAAGATGGTAACATTTGGAGAAGCCGAGTGAAGGAAATATAGAAATTCTTGTTTTATTTGTTTGAGAGAGAGAGCACATACAAGCAGGGGAGAGGCAGAGGGAGAAGCAGACTCCCACTGAGCAGGGAGCCCAATGTGGGGCTCCATCCCAGGACCCCGGGATCATGACTTGAGCCGAAGACAGCCTCTTAACTGACTGAGCCACCCAGGCGCCCCTAGGAATTCTTTATACTTTGTGTGTGTGTGTGCAAAATATTTATGTCTGAAAATTAAAAAGAGAGAGAGAAAGAGAGAGAGAGAAAAGAACAAAAAAGAAGAAACCAGGAACAAGAGCCCAGGAAAAATAGAGACTAATATTAATGATGATAATGATGATGGTGGTGGTGATATATGGCTGGTCAATTCATTAAAAACTAATTCCTCCAGTGAAGCATTGGTGGGGGCTCTGTGTTAGTAACTATTGTGTTACTGGCAGCTTTTTAGAATACATGTATAATTAAGAAAGAGGAACTAAAGCTAAGGTAGTGCTTGGTAATTCTCAAGAAAAAACTAGGAAGAAGGTCAGAAATGATACTTGGGCCTCAGTTATGTATGTACCAACACACCCAGAATATAGGTAATAAAGTGAATGTAAAATGTTAATACAAGCAAGAAAACGCAGCTTTATAGGTATCGTGCCAACTTGGTAGAGTAGGACTTCTGTCTGGAAAAGGAAGGGGAGACCTGGTTCAGCGAGATACTGTGTAGAAGGACAGCAGCATAGTAATATATCAAGGAGGTATAACCAATAATTCATTGGCCGGGGTGTGGGGGGGGGAAGCATTCAGTGAAAATGGAAGGGAGAATTGAAAGTGATTGTGGTTGTGGAAGTATACAAGGAACTGCCTGGTTAGATAACAGCTGTGAATAATACTTCATAAAAGCATCACATAGGCGAGAGATGGTGATCAGAGCCATAAACCATCTGAATACCTGCTGTAAGTCTCATTATTCTGATAGCAACACATTGGATACATTCTTAACTCTCTTGCTGATAATTACAGCTCTCCGAAGACTAAAGAATCAGTGAGGTCAGTTGCTAAACTGGGCTTAATCCTGACAATAAAGAAGGAAGATCTGGTTAGCAAAGTGAAAGTGACAAGAAGCTTGGGGAAACTGACCATGCCGTCTGGATCTGTGAAGCACAAGACTGCTGAGCATGGTTAGAGAGGTTAACTAATGTGTGTGTGGGGGGGTAGACTTCAAAAAGATCAGAGAAAAGATAAATAGATGCCCTGGCCAAATACCAAAAGAGAAAGATAGCTCAAGAGGGCAAGAGATTCCAAAAATAGAATTCAAACCTGTACAAGTTAGAAAAATTCGGGAGAGATAAATACAAGTGTCCTTGCAGATTACTCTCCGAACAGCTCAGATTTTAAAAGTACATATATAGATGACAGGAGGGCTGGACTTCTAAGGACAAAGACCAAAGAGTATCACAAACCTCTAGGAACTGAGTCAGAAGGGCTAAAGTCCAGAATAAACCCAGGCTTATAAAATGGGACGGACCACAATAAAAGGTTCTGATGTTATATTTATTGCAGGACAGTTAAGGATGAGGCGTTAGAGCTTGACGGTAGCATGTATGATGAAGAACTAGGGGTCTTCGTCGACTGGGAGTCGGCCATGCCAAAAATTGCTAATGAGTCTTGAGTTGGGCCAAGAGGATGGTGGTGAACAGATCAGGGCCTCTTGCTGGCTGGCCCAGAGAATTCATGCTCACTTCTGGATGCCACGTTTCAGAGGACATCAACAAACTAGAACATATTTAAAGAAGGCATTAGGAAAGTGAAGTGCCTGTAAATCGTGTCGTATGAGAAATGGTTGAATATTCGAATGAGAAATACTGGGAAAGAGCTTTGGGTCAAGGAGGGACATCATAACTATGTTTGTGGGAGGCCTGGCTGGCTCAGTGGGAGGAGCATGCAACTCTTGATCTCGGGGTCATGAGTTCGAGCCCCATGTTGGGTGTAGAGATCACTTCAATAAATAAAAAAACTTAAAAAAAAAACTGTGTTCAAAATTGGAGAACCGTCAGGTAGAAGACGATCAGACATTCTGTATGGACAGTCAACACCAGCTGGTATCATGAAGGAGACTTCACCTGAACAAGAAATGACTTTCTAAAATATGAGCTACTTAAAGGTGGAATGGGTGGCTTTACGATGTGGGGAACTTCACATCGCTGGAGACGTTAAGAGTTGAGGCAGAATGACCGCTTGTTAGGATCACCGTAGAGGAGATCGTTGTGTTGATGGGGAAGAGTTCTGCACCCTTCCAATTCTAAGATTCTATGTATCTTATTCTTATTCTTATGTATCTCTCTATGTAACTTATGTATTCTTTGTGTCTCTATAAGTTTGAATGGCTTTGAGCATCTGAGTTTGGGAATCTGGGACAAAATAGGAGAGAGGTAATTTAGCCCAGGGTTCAAGAGGGTGGGCTCTGGAGACACGCTGCTAGAGTTCAAACACTGGCTCTACCACTTGTTGTCAGGCCTTGGGTAAGTTGCTTAAACCCTCCAAACTTATAATCTCTTCTGGTGTAAAATGGTAATGATAATAGTACCTATATCTCAAAGTGTTACAGGATTTTGTTTCCTTCAGTGCCCGCAATTCTTGCTCACGCCACTTCGAAGAGTGAAGAGGTAGACCAGATGGACAGTGGTGGGCAGCAAAGCAAAGTTTACTGAGCGTTAGTACAGAGCTCCGGAAGAGGGAGGGGACCTGAGAGGGTCGCCACCGGAATTCCTAAGTCTAGGTTTTTTATGGGCTTGCTGGCGGGCAGTTTTAATCTGATTAACCCTCATGCCCTGTCACCCAAGCAGGTTTTTGTCATCTACCTATCAGGTGGGAAAGGGTGGAGGGCTCCTTCCAGGGTGGTGTAAAATTCTTTTAAGGGTGGTTTCGTCTTAGGGCAGGGCCCCTTGTCCCTGCCTGCCTTTCTTCCAACTATCTTTCTTTAGAAGGACGGAGGGACAATTAAATGAGATAATGTTTGCATAAACAGTCTGGTACCGAGTGAGCGTTCAGTACACGTTAGATTTTATTAACACTAAATAAACACTGGGGCGCCTGGCTGGCTCAGTCAGTAGAGCATGTGATTCTTGATCTCTGAGAGTTCAAGCCCCACACTGGGCATAGAGCTCACGTTAAAAAAAATAATAAAAGGTTAAAAAAATACTAAGAAAAATACTAGCTCAGGATGACCAACTCTTTTAATGGACAGATCACTCCAGCTGTGCTGAAGTAGGGCGGTAAGCCGGTTCTCAGTCCCAAGCAAGGACCCTACCTATCATCTGGCAACCGTATCAGAGACCACTTAAGCAGGATTTGCGTGTCTAAGAGGCACCCAGAAAAAGCACTCTGGGTTTTGTGACCTGGCTTGCATTTGCGATATGGAAGACCGTGACATCACTCTGGTGTTCTCCGCGCAGTTACTGCGAGAAGACAACGCTCGTCGTTTGTCGGCCAATCTTCCTGTCTCTGGTCTCTAATCCTAACTACTTCAGCTTCTGGAACAGTCTTGCTCACATCCAGTTTTCTTTCTTTTCTTTTCTTTTTTTTAAAAGATTATTTATTTATTAGAGAGAGAGAGCAGAGCAAGTGAGAATACAAGTTGGGGGGAGGGGTAGAGGGAGAGGGAGAAGCAGGCTCCCTGCTGAGCAGGGAGCCCAGTGCAGATGTGGGGTTTGCTCCCAGGACCCTGGGATCATGACCTGAGCCGAAGGCAGATGCTTAACCAACTGAGCCACTCAAGGTGCCCCCATATCCAGTTTTCATCACATCCCTGTGCTGTGCAAGAAATACCTCCCTCTTTGCTTGGTGGGTCAAGCCTGACTGCCTCAGCTTATCATTGGAAGCCTTTTTCCCTCCCATCCCCACCAAGGATTTCATTTCTAGCCCCTCTGGGGAGGCTTAGAAAGCATTTGATGGATTCCAAAGCAGAGAAGCAGGGGCGCCTGGGTGGCACAGCAGTTAAGCGTCTGCCTTCGGCTCAGGGAGTGATCCCGGCGTTATGGGATCGAGCCCCACATCAGGCTCCTCTGCTAGGAGCCTGCTTCTTCCTCTCCCTTCCCCCTGCTTGTGTTCCCTCTCTCACTGGCTGTCTCTATCTCTGTCGAATAAATAAATAAAATCTTTAAAAAAAAATAAAGCAGAGAAACAGAACACTCCCTTCACACCCTGAGAAAATGAAAATAAGCTGAAGTTTATTTTAGGAACAAAACTAGAGGTTTTTTTAAAGTTAATTTTATTATTATTATAAGTTTTAGTAATCTCTACACCCAACATGGGGCTCAAACTCATGATCCCAAGATCAAAAGTTGCACATTCTGGGGCGCCTGGGTGGCTCAGTCGTTAAGTGTCTGCCTTTGGCTCAGGGTGTGATCCCGGAGTCCTGGGATCGAGCCCCACATCAGGCTCCTCCGCTGGGAGCCTGCTTCTTCCTCTCCCACTCCCTCCTGCTTGTGTTCCCTCTCTCGCTGGCTGTCTCTCTCTCTCTGTCAAATAAATAAATAAAATCTTAAAAAAAGATTTTTTGAGCCAGCCAGGAGCCCCCAAAAACTAGAGTTTTAAGAGTTGTCCTGAAATTAGAAAAATGAGGCATTCCTTTTCCCCACTTAACTTTATTGAAAACATCAAAACTACAGCTCAGAAAGCATTCCTGTGTGTGACAATAGCAAGAGTGTGGCTGTCCATCTCATAATATGGGCAGAATACACAGAAGATATTAACATGATGTAAGTAACCTGAGGTCAGGATTTTAGATCTAGTAAAAAAAAATTTTTTTTTGCAGATTTCAGAACTTAAAAAAAATTGTTCACTTGGGGAAAAATGAAGAGTAAATAAATAGACTATTCACTGTGGGTAAAGAATTTGTCACCCTCCCAATGTTAACAGATTGGGTTACAGATGAGATCTTCCTGTGTGTATGAACTGCTATTCCTCTGCTATAACTCACCTTAGTAACAAATGACCAAACGACATTTTTCTTTGGAAAATAAATTTAACAGGGAAAAACACTTTCAACATACTGAAAGCCTGTGTGTGTGTGTGTGTGTGTGTGTGTGTGTAAATTAGCAATTTACTATTATTGCTTTTTAATGCATAGATAGGCACTATTTGGAAGTACAGTTATATAAACTTGACATGGAGTCCTCAAGGGGAATAATCCAAAATTTGATTTTTTAAAAAAATCAAGTAGAGATGATTAGCCTGAAGTGTCTTCGTTCAGTTCCATTTTTCTTTTTGATATGTGTGTCAAATGTTCTATTTGATCCTTTTCTAGGCAACTGGGACATCTTGTGAGAATCACTTCGGTTGTCTAGATATTTTATTTTCCGGGTAGGCTTGCAAAGCAAGTTAAAAAGGCAGAGAATTCAGGCCGCTTCAACGGAACATGACTTCAATTGGAAGAAGGCCATTAATGAAGTGGTCACGGCACAAACTGCCTTCCCGAGAGAAGGTGCCTGAGGTTCTTATGCTTGAGATGCTTCACATTTAAGAAAAGAAGGATGGTTCTACTACGACAGGGTGATGAATTTAGAATGTTAAAGGTTTTAATTTAGTTTCTTTAAAAAAAAAGATTTATTTGCTTATTTGAGAGAGAGAGAGAGACAGAGCACACAGAGGCAGAGGGAGAAGCAGGCTCCCTGCTCGGGGCTCCATCCTGAGATCCCAGGATCACGACCTGAGCCCGAGGCAGATGCCTAACTGACTGAGCCACCCAGGCGTCCCTTTAACTTGGTTTCTGATAAGGCATAATTTATACTCTGGTGTGTGCACTCGGAAGTCAGCAAACGTTAGGAGTTTCAGAACAAGTGTGTCGATGGGGCGCCTGGGTGGCTCAGTCGTTAAGCGTCTGCCTTCCACTCAAGGCGTGATCCCAGCGTTCTGGGATCGAGCCCCGCATCAGGCTCCTTGCTCCACTGGGAGCCTGCTTCTTCCTCTCCCACTCCCCCTGCTTGTGTTCCCTCTCTCGCTGGCTGTCTCTCTCTATCAAATAAATAAATAAAATCTAAAAAAAAAAAGAACAAGTGTGTCAGGAAGACTAGGGTCGAATGGAGCAATGAGAGGCCGGTGTGGGTCAGTGCAAGCTGCAACCCCATGACTGAGCTCCTGATGTGCTGTTTGCTAGGCCACTTCAACTCCCTGTCACTCTGAGGCTACAGTGATGCCCTTGCTTTGGCGTCGTCTAAGTTGCACATCTATGGAGTGTAAATAGCACTTTTCATTAATGTTGAGTTTTGTTATAAAATCTGGCGGCAGGCCACCATCCAGCAGTCGCGCTGGGAAGCTTTCCCATGGTGCAGGTGTTCACCAGGACATCAGTTTGGAGCTTGGACCTGGTATGTGGCTG
This sequence comes from Ailuropoda melanoleuca, assembly GCF_002007445.2. Lineage (NCBI taxonomy): Eukaryota > Metazoa > Chordata > Mammalia > Carnivora > Ursidae > Ailuropoda > Ailuropoda melanoleuca. The sequence continues at coordinate 83,756,641 of NC_048238.1, read as the reverse complement.
AATCTTCTCATTTCCAAGAGCAGCAGATGGGGGGATCCTCTCATCACTCCACGCGCGCACGGTTATGGAGCGACATTTTTGTTACGATTGTAACACGCCTTCGGTCAGTGCACTTCTTGTGCCATTCAGTTTTAAAGAGTTGGTTTTTTAGACTTTAGCTGTCCAGTTTTGAAGAACTTTTTAAGTTCTCGCAATTCCTGGGGCTTCAAACTCTGATCCACCCCCGGGGTCAATTTATAGCTCAGAGGAGACACAATGTAACCATTTTGGTAAAGACAGATTCTCTTGCAGAATTCAAAGGTGCCAAACATAACTCCAAAATATGGGACTACCTGTTTAAAAGGAAATGAAAATCATGTTAAAATCTTAAAAAGAAAATATCAGTGCATCTGCAGTCAACCTGGACCAGGGTAAACTGAGGTAAGGGCTGTGGACAATACAACATCATTCTTTTTGGAATCGGGGAAGATGGCAGAATGAAAGCTGGCACAGTGTGGGTCGGGGGAGAGGAATGGCAGAGATTAAAGGGCATGCCCCCTGGGGTGCCTGGGTGGCACAGTCATTAAGCGTCTGCCTTCAGCTCAGGGCGTGATCCCAGCGTTCTGGGATCGAGTCCCACATCAGGCTCCTCTGCTATGAGCCTGCTTCTTCCTCTCCCACTCCCCCTGCTTGTGTTCCCTCTCTCGCTGGCTGTCTCTCTCTGTCAAATAAATAAATAAAATCTTTAAAAAAAAAATAAAGGGCACGCTCCGAGGAAGCATGGCCTGGATTAACATGCCTGTAGACAACCTGACACTTGTGCAAGGTTAGTCCAGAGTTCTTAACCTTTTTTTCTGGGGGGGGAGGGGTCATGAAATTCTTTGGGAATATGATGACAGCTATGGGTCCTCTCCCCAGAAAGGTGCACGTATGCACGTACCTACACGTTTTTGCATACGCTGTTAGGCTGGGGGATTAGCTTCCTCTTAGGAGTCCGTGAACCCCCACGTCAGGAGCCTCCACACTAAATGCTCAGCTCCTCCGGGACAGGGCGTCAGATGCCCCGCCACCGCACAGGGTCCCCTGTCTCAGGGGTGACCGCCAGCCTGTGCTCATGGGTCCTGCGCAAACGTCAGGGCTAGATGGGGCTGTCCCCAGGCAACCCGGAAGGGAGCAGCGAGGGAACGGGCTAGAATCGGAAGAGGTGGGGAAGCAAGGGACTGACCGCCCTTCTCACCTTCAGCAAGTTGGCTGTCAGCCCATTCCAGAGCGCCAGGACCCCTTGGGCTTTGACCGTCTGCCGGAAGCAGTCCACTGCTCCTGAGAAATGGACATCTACTCCTCCATGGTGGGGAAGGTGCGGGCTCTGAGCCTGGCGGGAAATACAGAAGATGGGACGTGGTGATGTCGTCACCAGCAAAGGAATGTTCTAATCAGGGAAGCCAGGGTCTCAAGTCTGCCCTCTGGTCGCTATGCTCTTGGCCAAGATGCCCACCAAGAACGGCTGCCACAGGGCCCTTGTTCGATGGGCTCAGAGTGAATATTAACACGCAGTGAAGTCACGACACCCCGTTCACCTATTTGTGGCTTATTTGGCTTGGAAGGAAGCAACCATTCAGGACAGACTAAACTTCGTACTTGACATCGCTTCCCAACCTATGCCCTCTGGACATGATAAACATTGTCCCGTGCCCTTAACCTTTTTAAAACCTCCCTCCTCCCCTGGTCTCCTTGTCTTAACTGATGCCTCCTCTGTGAAGCTCTCAAGCTGCTCATTCCCCACATCCCAGATGTCCCAGGGTGAAGAGCAGAGTGATGGCAGCATTCTTCTCGCTCCCTCTAACTGTGCCCAGACCCTGATGCCTTCCCTCTCGTGCCCGAAGTTCTCGCCTGGGGCTCGTGTCCCTCAACCACACTCCTTGTTGCTGCTCGCCTCTCTTGACCTCCTGAAGGTCTTCTCCATTCACTGAAGACCGTGCCACCTGATGGCTCCCCCTCTTCCAGATTCACCATCATCTTAAGGAGTTTCGGCATCTATAAGACAACTCATCCCACACCGCGTTCCTGGACCTCGGCTTCAGTGATCCTTACTTTTACGCCTCTTTGGCCACCCGCAATGTTGGTCACTTCACGGACTTCATCACGACTCCCGGAACTATCCTGACCAATCACCAACACGCTCCATCTTGGAAAGTAACATTTTTGTCCTTTAGTAGAAAACAGTTTTGGGATCCGATGAGAGGACTTTTCAGTAGACCATCTCTATACAAAATTGACACCATTGCCCACTGTGAGGGGCAGCCCCTCAGAGCTGGCTTTCAGTCATTGTGTCCAGTTCACATGAAGCTTTGCACATATTTTGGTTTGTTTCTGAAACAGTGTCTAGTTGAGACTAGCATAGCATCGTAGTGAAGTGGAATCAAGATTTTCCACATGGGAGGGGTGCCTGGCCAGCTCAGTCAGAAGAGCACATGACTCTTGATCTCGAGGTCATGAGTTCGAGCCCCAGGTTGGGTGTAGCAATTACTTAAAAATAAAGAAACAACAACAACAACAACAAGATCTTCCACGTGGGAGAGGCAGAATAGTCCAACAGTCTGGAAGAGCAGAACCTCTGGAGTCGGACAAGTCAGAGTCTAGTCCTGGCCGCTTGCCGCACAGGCCGTGTGACCCTGGGCACTTATCTAACCCTCCTGAGCCTTAGTTTCCTTATTCGCAGCACCCGCTTCCTGGGGCTGCTGTGAGAATTAAATGAGATATGCATGTAAAGTGATCGGCCGTGTCAGGCACGTGGTAAGGATCAGCAGATAGGAGCTAGCGTTGCTATTACTGTAACATAGAAAGTATGCTAAACAGGGACGCCTGGGTGGCTCAGTCAGTGAAGCTCTGCCTTCGGCTCAGGTCATGATCAGGGTCCTGGGACCAAGCCCCGAGTTGGGCTCCCTGCTCAGTGGGGCGCCTGCTTCTCCCTCTCCTTCTGCCCCTCCCCCTGCTTGTGCTCTCTCTCCCACAGATAAATAAAATAAAATCTTAAAAAAATAAAGTATGCTAAGTAGCAACACAATCCCTCACCTAGCGTTGCTAATTCTCCACACCCACGTCTGAAATCTTAGACTTCAGAACCCCTGGGACCACAGTGTCCTCATCCGCTGGCCCCTCCCTCGCTAGTTCCTATATTATTCATCACGCTTAGATCATTAAGCCCCCGGGCACTTGCCCCCTCCTGTCTCCCCCCGGGGCCCCCAGTTCCCTGATGGCTTCAGTGCCTTCCCTTTCCAATCCTCGCCCAGCTTTTTGTGCTCCTACTCTCAAAATCCTTGCCCCTTGTCCTTCAGCTGCTCTCACCCACACACCCCTTCTCTGCCTCAAGCCACTGAAGATGAATCCACAAAGGGGCAGATCGGTACCACTGAAGCTTCGAGGTTGCCAACGTCTGCTGGGCCTTCATACTGCGAACCAAGCCTTCAAAGTATCCTTGCCTGTCCTCAGCGCAGCTCTGCCAAACCTTCGCACAGCCCTTGATGCCCGGCACCCCACACCCGTTCCTCTACTCTAGGTAGGTGACCCGGTCTCCCGGTTCATACAGCAAACAGATGGTACAGGGCCTCAGCTTTTGCTTCTTTGCATAAACATCTTTTCTTCCCACCGGTGCCCTGGATCTCACACCTTTGAACTCTTCTTGGGCACCCGTCCCAAGAGACCTGACTTTCCTCCTTAGCAAATGAATAAACTCAAGTCCCTCTCATCTTCAAAATAACTGCTTCCACTGATCTTGACTTTGCCCTTTAGAGACAGTCCAACCTCTCATTCCCACATTAATATACAGTCAAATTACCCGGTTTCGGGGTACAGGTCTAGGAGTTTTAACATACGTATCGATCTGTGTGACCACCACCACCATCAGGGCACAGAACTGCTCCTTCTGCCCCCACCCTTGTCACGCGCTGCCCCTTTGCAGTCAAGGCCTCCCCCATTCCCAGCCCTGGGCAGCCACTGGTCTTCTCTCTGTCCCTACAGTTTTGCCTTTTGAGAATGTCATACAAATGGAAGCAAACAGCACATAACCTTTTGAGATTGGCTTCTGAAAGTATTTTTTAAAAGTTTTATTTATTTAATCATCTCTATACCCCACGGGGGGCTCGAGCTCATGACCCTGAGATCAAGAGTCGCACGTTCTTCGAGACTGGCTTCTTTCACGCAGCACGATGCTTCTGAGATTCATCCATGTCGCTGTGTTCATCAGTAGTTCCTTCGGGTTTATTGCTGCGTAGTATTCCGTTGTGTGGATGTGCCACTGTGTGTTTATCCACTTGGCTGTTAATGGACATCCCTTTCCCTTTCCGTCCGCGCTTATTGAAACAGCGGTAGACTCCGGCTGACTCCACTTCCTCCCTCCCCACTCACTGCTCTACTCACTGCCATCTGGACCCGTGTCTGCCTGTGGATTCTGGCCAGGCCTACCTTGGTTCCCTGCCTTTCTTTTTTTTTAATTTTTAAAATTTGTATTTTCAGAGCACTTGCTGCCTTTTACGATTTGGTATGATTTTCTTATTTCTTTTCTTATTTGTCTACTCCTCCCAGCTAGAATTTTAGCTCTGTGGGAGAGGGGATTTTTGCCTGTTTGGTTCACTGCTGTATCTTCGGTATCCTCAGGGCCTCCTACCTGCCAAATTCAGTAGATTTTTAAAAATATTTTCTTATTGGATTTTTGGGGCAGTGTTTGACACTAATAACCAGCAACTTTTTGTCCTCCTCAATTTATACAATTTCTCTAGGAAATTCTACCATAGCCACGGCTTTAAACACCATCTACAGGTAGATGACTTACAAATCTTTCTCTTTGGCCCTGACCTCCCACCCTGAGCTCCAAAATCAAATACCCAGCTTCCTACTGGACATCCCCACCCAGATAGCACACAGGTTCTCAAAACTTGGCACACTTAGCCCCCAGTGCTGCCTTTTCACCTTGACTACATCAAGGTTATGCTTTCTTCTGTATTTCTAGCTAGCTACACAGCTAGCTCCACACCCAACATGGAGCCCAACGTGGGACTTGAACCCACGTCTGTGAGATCAAGCCCTGAGCCGAGATCAAGAGTCAGACACTTAACCGACAGAGCCACCCAGGCACTCCTCTTCTGTATTTATCTCAGTAAATGGCACCACTGTTCAACCTGCTGTCCCAAGCCAGGAACCTGGGGTTCCTTCATTCTCTCAGTCTTACTGTCCTAGTCAATCAATCAAGTACGATCAATTTTATCTTCTAAATACAGCACTTCTCAGATCCATGCCCTTTTCTACGTTCTCAACTGCCACTCTCTTAGTTCAGGCTACCACTGTCTCATGCATGGATCATTGCGACTGTCTCTAACTCGCCTCCTCGACCCACTCCCGTCCTTTCCGGTGCATTCAGAACGCATCTCTGACGTTTCAGTGTGGACCACTGACTCCTTCACCGACTTTCTACCACCTATAGAATGAAATCCAAGCTCTTTAGAATGATATACAAGGCCCTTAAATGACAATTTTCCTAGCATTAAAAGCATCGTTCTCTCCTTGCACTCCTTAGCAATATTTCTGTACTCCTGTTAGCTCCCATTATCCCCTCTGAAGACTTTTCATTTATTCAAATGCTTATTGGGTACCTACTATGTACCAGGCACTGAGGATACAGCAGTGAACCAAACAGACAAAAAGTCCCTGTTCCCACAGAGCTGAAATTCTAGTTGTGGGGGAGGAACAGACAAAGAAAATAAATAATTATACCAAATATTAAAAGGCAGTGAATGTTCTGAAGAAAATAAAGGCAGGGAAAAGATACAGGGGGTGCCTGGAGGGCGTTGAAGTTTTTATTAGGGTGGTCCCAGAAGACTCACCAAGAGGATCTTTGAGTGAAGATCTGAAGGAAGTGAATTGTATAGTTATCTGCAAGGGCCCTGGGGCAGAAGCATGCCTGGAATGTTAGACAGCAAGGAGTCCAATGTGGTGGGAATGGAATGAACAAGAGAGAGAGTAACAGAACAAGGCATCAGAAAAGTAACTGGCAATTAGACACGACTGGACCCCGTAAGGCTGGTAGGCCATTTTAAGTATTTCAACTTATATTACTGAGTGAGAATGGGAGATGCTGCTGGGTTTTCAATAGAAGAGTGACAAACCCTAGTTTATTATTTTAATAGGATCCCTTTGGCTGCTGTGTTGAGAAGATTCAAGGCCGGGGAAAAGGGTAAAAGGATGGAGGGAGACTGGTTAGGAGATTACAAGGGGAATTGAGGCAAGAAAGGATGGTAGCTTGGACTGATGCTGGTCATGGGGGTCAATGACTCCAAAGTTTCTGGCCCGATCAACTGGGTAGATTGAAGTGCCCTTAACCAAATGGGAAAACTATGGGAGAATCAGGGAGTTTTGGGAGGATAGGCAGAGGAGACTTCAGGAGTTCAACCGTGTGACACCTCTTTGACATCTCAATGGAGATGGGGAGTTGACTACACAAGTCCGCTGCTCAGGAGAGTGGGTCAGGGCTGGAGATCTAATTTCGCAGTCCTCAACACCTAGATGGTATTGAAAGCCAGGAGACTGGATGAGATCATGTAGGGCTCGAGCCTGGGGATACCCTAACATTTAGAAGTCAAAGAAAAGAGGAAGACTGGTAAAGAAGACAAGTGCAGGCAGTGAGTGTGTCACAGCGTGTGGTGAGCTCCTGAGGCCAAGGAAGATGAGGACTGAGTTCCGATTATTGGATTTAGAGACATGGAGGTCATTGTTTACTTAAGAAGAGAAGTTTCTATTGAGTGGCAAGGGCAAAAGACCGATTGGAATGATTCAAGAGAGATGGGAAGAGAAAGACTGGAGGCAGTGAATAGGGACAGCTCTTTGCAGGAGGTCCCCTTCACACTGTACTGTAACCAGGTCTGATTGACATGTCTGCTTCTCCCAGGGGGCTGTGCGCTCGGTAAGGACTGGTCTTGTTCAGTTCTGTATCTCTGGTGCCTTCCCCGGCAGCTGGCACATGGCCGGTGCTCGGAGTGAATGATTTGCTGAATAAATGTCTGAAACACTCAGTACAGGAGTGGTCTGGAATTTTGAAAGCATTTTGACATAATGCCACGCACGAATTATAAAAATGGTGGGTCAAAACCGATACAATATGATATAGACTCTTTTTAGAAAACAAGGATCAAACTTCATATGATTTCTCCTCTCTTCGCAACAACAGTGTGTAGATAGTTCTATTTGACTAAGAAGTGATAATATCCAAGTACAAAATATCTGTAATGATGTTGCTACCGCTGCTACTAATACATAGACGTTTACTGACTGCTTATGTGCCTGTTACAGGTGAGGAGACCGAGGCTTAGGAACAGGCTAAGTGATTTGATCAAGGTCATACGGCTCGTAAGTAACACATTTTATTCCGTCTCATATGAGTTAGTTGTTTCATATTCTTTCCCCTGGGACACTGTGATCCCTGATGGCTGGGACTACCGACGTCTTACTCAGCTTCTCCTCTCCATCCACCATAAAACCCTGTAGATCGTGTGAACAAATTGCAGCCAGAGAAGTAGCGCTAAAACTCAATTTTAATCACTGAAACAAACTACCCAGAGGGTCAGGCCTTGTGGCCTGTAGATTTTTGCTGTCTCTGACCATGAAGCCTGGCCCTTTCTTGCTCTCGCTCTGGTTCACGGATCTCGTGACTCCAGCCCCCAATAACCCTGAATCCTGAAACCACAGACTCATATCTGAAAGGGATCTTAGGATATTCCAGTCCAATGGGGACACCTGGCTGGCTCAGTCAGTGGAGCACGTGACTCATGATCTCTTGGTCGTGAGTTTGAGTCCCAAGTTGGGGGTAGAGATTACTTAAAACTAAAATCCTTAAAAAAAGATGTTCCGATCCAATGCCTTCATTTACAGATGGAAACCCAAGATCTTGAGAGGAAGAGTGACCAAGAGTGACAAAAGCCAGGTGCTCTGCCTCTTGGGCCACTGCAGTCTGCCCTCTGGGACCCTGACTCCCAGTGACTCCCTGACCTTGGTCTCTAGGTTCCAAGACATAAAATGACAACGTGTGCTGCACCTGACCCCTGCCTAGCTCGTGCCCTCGCAGGACACCCCACCCTGCCACTTGTTGCTGCACGGCCCTGGCAAGGACAGTCGTCCTTTCTTATCAGACCTCAGCCTCTCTCGTGAACCCCCGCCATAAGGGCATTCGATAAACAATACAGAAAAATGTCAGTAATTCCAATGTGTATATGTGTGTGGGGGGCTAGTTTAAATTAGTGAAGGCTAAATTATGAAATTTTGGAAGGATATTCCATTTTATTTTATATGACTAAACCGGATTAACAAAGCGCAGCGTAGTAGACAGACTTTCTGGGCCCTATGTTGACATCTAGCCGAGCAGTTTGTGGAAGCCTATGTGGAGCACAAGGTCATGTGCCTGGGTTTTACCATCACACAAACCTGGGTTTGAACCCTTGTCTCCTGTACTCACTAGCTCTGTGATCGTAAGCAAGTTCCTTAACTTCTCTGAACTTCGATTTCCTCATTTCAAAAATGGGGAGGAGAATATGTCCTGCTATTTATATTATTCATTTCCTTACTGAACCCTGGGTTGTTATTATAACTTTAGTGCCATGCAAATTAATAAGGTTCCACAGTTCTTTATTTTATATGAAAGATTGTTGTATCTTTCCTTGTCAATCCAGCTTGAAGGATCAACATTCTTTTTTTTTAAAGATTATATTTATTTTTACTTTTTTAAGATTTTATTTATTTGAGAGAGAGAGAGCACGAGCATGCACAAGCAAGAGGGGGGAGGGGCAGAGGGAGAAGCAGACTCCTCATTGAGCAGGGAGCCCCACGTGGGGCTTGATCCCAGGACCCTAAGATCATGACCTGAGCTGAAGGCAGATGCTTAACTGACTGAGCCACCCGGGCGCCCCTAAAAATTTTATTTTTAAGTAATCTCTACATGCAATGTGGGGCTCAAACTCACAAACCCGAGATCAAGATTGCACGCTCTACTAACTGAGCCAGCCAGGCGCCCCACTGAAGGATCCATGTTGTAATCTTTAACCATATAGAGTCCTATATCAAGGTGAAGGGTGAACCTCTGGGTTAGTCCTTCCCTTTGGGGTATAGTACCAGTCAAATACAGACCAGAGTATGGGAAATAAAACATGAAATGGACAAGCTGAGTCTCCCAGCCTGGAGTTTCAGGAGCCAAAATGGTCAGGGGTCTTTGGTGAGTGTCTTACTTTAAAATGCTTACTTGGACACTGTTGCGACCCGGCTTCCTTTCCTTCTCACCCTGCCGATAAAGAACTATTGCCAAACAGATATTAAGAGCTTCCTTTCCCTTTAGAAAGAATCTGCCTAATCATAAGACTTGAAGTTCCTCCTGCTACTGTAAGACTGACACATTAAAAAGAGATTATGTTCATGCAGGAAATTAACCTTATTCTGATATGAAATCATATGATTGATTTATCTTCTGCTGGTTTCCAGTAAAACTACAGAAAAGCCCTGAGTCATGAGTCAAGGTAATCATTTTGTAACCTGGTGCCCCCACCACAACTAAAACAAAAAGACACTAAGCGGACATGGACCATTATGCAGCTCCCTTTTGGTCTCCTTGGGACAGAGAGAGTTTGAGGCTCCTTGCCTGGCCCCTTTATGGTTCATTCTCTATAGAGTTGCCAGAGAGATTTTTTTAAAGAATCAGGTCTTTTCTTTTTTAAAGATTTTATTTTTTTATTTGGCAGAGAGAGAGAGACAGCCAGCAAGAGAGGGAACACAGCAGGGGGAGTGGGAGAGGAAGAAGCAGTCTCCCAGCGGAGGAGCCTGATGTGGGGATCGATTCCAGAACGCTGGGATCACGCCCTGAGCTGAAGGCAGACGCTTAACGACTGAGCCATCCAGGTGCCCCAGAATCAGATCTTTTTACTCATCTGCTAAAAATATTGTAATGGCTTTATAGAACACTTAGGCAACATTTATAACCTTCAGGTAGTATGCTAGAGCCAGCTCCTATCAGCTCAGGAGAGCTGATTTTTTTTTTTAAGATTTTGTTTATTTACTTACTTGAGAGAGACGGAGCATGAGCATGAACGGGGGAGGGGCAGAAGGAGAAGGAGAGAGAATCTCAATGCAGGGCTCAATCTCACCACCCTGAGATCATGACCTGAGCCCAAATCAAGAGTGAGTCCCTTAACCGACTGAGCCACCCGGTGCCCCGGGAGAGCTGATTGTTGAATTACAGGAAATCCAGGAGCTGGTGGACCTCACAGATGGTAGCTTGAAATCGGCCATGTGAGAGTATTGATACCGTTGAAATTGGCAAACGCTACAACTCAGGGCTTTTTTTCTCCCCAGAGAATCAGTTGTTAAATATTGACCACTACATTACCACCACAGCTCGCAGGTAACACTAAGAAATGTCAATTTTATTCTAAAACAAAAAAAACCTTTTTATTGTAGAAAATTTCAAACGTATACAAAAGGGGTAAAACGAACAGAGTTCCATCACCCAGCTTCAACAGTTAGCTACTTACGGCCAATCTTTTTTCATCTCTACCCCTATGAGACATCATTTCAATTCATCTGTAAGTATTTAATTATGCTTCTCGAAAATATGATGGCTTCTTCTCTAAAATATAAATATATATAATAATACTATTATCACCCTTAAAAATTATAATGAATTAATATCATGTATCCGATCAGTGTTCACACTTCCTTCATTGCCTTGTAATTATTTTATAGCTTCTTTGTTTGAGTCGAGGTTCTTTTCCCTGTCTTGTGCTCTCTTAGCTATTTGTTTGGACCTCTGCTTTGGTACAGTCTACCCAGTATGAGTTATCTGAGTACAAACCTGGGCTGGCAGCCCACAGGCCTTGGGATCAAGCACTAGGCCCTCCTTCTGTCCTATCTCTTCAGGGTCTAATGCTCTTCATCTCACAGATCAGATACTCATCCAATGTCAAATCAAATTCCCCTTGGTATCAGTGTCACCAGTAGCTTTGCCCAAATGCAATTGTTAACTTGTGACCAGGCTCAAATAAGCCACATGGACCGTTATGGAGCAAAAAAATGAGTAATGGTTCCTCAGTGCTAGGTGTCAGGCATTATCCTGAGCACGCGACACCTACCATCTCTCTCTTTTTTTTTTAAAGATTTTATTTATTTATTTGATGGAGAGACAGCCAGCGAGAGAGGGAACACAAGCAGGGGGAGTGGGAGAGAGAGAAGCAGACTCCCCGCTGAGCAGGGAGCCGGATGCGGGGCTCGATCCCAGAAGGCCGGGATCACGCCCTGAGCCGAAGACGGACGCTTAACGACTGAGCCACCCAGACGCCCCATGACACCTACCATCTCATTTAATCCTCACAAAAGCCTCGTGAACTATAGGTAGCATGATTTTTTTTTAGATTTTATTTATTTGTCAGAGAGAGGGGGAGAAAGAGCAGAAGCAGGGGGAGCAGCAGGCAGAGGGAGAAGCAGGCTCCCTGCTGAGCAAGGAGCCCGATGTGGGACTCGATCCCAGGACCCTGGGATTGTGACCTGAGCTGAAGGCAGACGCTTAACCAACTGAGCCACCCAGGCGGCCCATAGGTAGTATGATCTTTTCAGCCCTATTTTATAGATGACAAAATAGAGTCTATGAAAGACCAAATCTCCAAAATCACACAACATGAGACAAAGCATCAGCTTGAATTTGGGTCTCTTTGACTCAGAATCGAGCTCTATTCCAGTAAAGCCCCACTGTCTTCTGATGCCCAGGACTGAGAAAATACTCTCTTAGCCCTTGGCACACTTACCATACAATTGTCACCGACTGTGGCTACCACAGTGTGTACCCTGAATGAATTCTCTAGGCTAAGACCGGAACTCATGGTATTTTTTTAAAAGATTTAAACAAAAAAAATTTTTTTAAAGTAATCTGTACACCCAATATGGGGCTCGAACCCACGACCCTGAGATCCAGAGTCGTGCAATTCACTGACTGAGCCAGCCAGGCGCCCCAGAGCTCATGGTATTTTTGAATAAATGCCTCTACCAGTGTCAGACTCAATGACTATAAAGGCAAGCCTGGATTCCTGGCTGTCCCCTGCTATGGACAACGTTTGTGCGCCCCCAACATGCATTATGTTGAAGCCACCTTGTGATGGTATGGGGTGGTGGAACCTTTGGAAGGTGATTAGGTCACGAGGGTGGAGCCTTCACGAATGGGACTGGTGCCCTTACAAGGAGAGACACCAGAGAGATGATGTCTCTTACTCCACTGTGTGAAGACATGGCAAGAAGGTGGCTGTCCGCAGACCAGGAGGAGGGTTCTCACCAGACACCCAGTCTGCCGGCACCTTGCTCCCGGACTTCCCCAGCCTCCAGAACCATGAGGAGTGTCTGTTGTTCAAGCCACCCAGTCTAGGGTATTCTGTGCTTGCAGCCCGGACGAAGATACCCCCAAAGGAAGAAGGAATGCTAATGACCAGTGCTTCTCAACCCTCAGCTGCATCGGAGACTAACCGGGGAAGCTTTTCAAAACCATCAGTGATTGGGATCCCCCCCCAGAGACTGTGATTTAACTGACCCGGGGGAGGGCTGGACATCAGGAGTTTCGGGCCAGGCTCCCCAGCTGACTGTGGTGTGCAGACAGGGCTGAGGGTCACTGCTGCAGGCAGCTCAGTGCGCAGACCTGAGTCCATCATCCTGCTGCTGACACTGACAGCACATGGGCCGCTCGCTAGCTCTGTGACCTGGAGCCAATGCCTTGACCATTCTGAGCCTCAATTTCCTCATCTGTAAAATGGGGTGATCAGAATATCTACCTTACAGGATTGTTGTCAAGAGTAAATGAAATATGTGTAAAGTGCCTTGGAACAGCATTCGACGTATAGCAAGCGTTACAAAAGTAACCATCATGATGAATGTCATTATTATTTATTATCTAAACTTGGAGAAGAGACAAGGATGCCGAAGACCAAACCGACGCACTAGGCTGGCTCGCGAGACGGCCAGTTGCCCAAACTGTATATTACTAGTAAAGAGAAGCAAAACATGTCAGGCTGCTAGTCACGAGGCCCTGAACTTACATCTTTCCTCCACACAAACCCAAAAAACTATCCTGTACTATCTAGCTCAGGCCCACCACTCCCAGGGCAGGCATCCTGCAGAACGTGCCACGGCACCATCTGGAAAGACCCAGAGAAGCCAGCTCTTCCGTCTGGCTCCGTCCCTCTCTGGACGGCCTTGTTCAGCTCCTGAAGTTCTTTGAACCTTGGTTTTCTCACCTGTGAGGAGACTGGAACTAGATGCCCTGAGGGCCTTTCTTGCTCCTCTGATCCAACCTGCTGGTCCTACTCCTTCCTGCCTCTAGGACTTCGAACCTGCCCTTTCCTCTGCCCGGCTACGTCTCTCTTAGTGATCAGAATACTCATTGATGGACGCCTGGTGGCTCGGTCAGTGAAGTGTCTGGCTTCGGCTCAGGTCAGGATCCCGGGGTCCTGGGATCGAGTCCCGCATCAGGCTCCCCACTCATGGGGGAGCCTGCTTCTCCCTCGCCCTCTGCCTGTGTTCCACCCACCCCCCCACCGCTCGTGCATGCTCTCTCTCCCTCTCAAATAAATAAATAAAATCTTTTTTTTAAAAAAGAGAAGAATATACATTGCTTCCCTCAGGAACATCTTCTCAGACCCCCCCAGACTAAGTCAGAAGCCTAGTAGACACTTACGGTCCCCCTGTACGTCCCCTTCATGGCACGTGATACAGTTTGTCAGGATTTAGTGTATAATTATTTCTTTTTTTTCCAAAGATTTTATTTATTTATCTGACAGAGATAGAGACAGCCAGCGAGAGAGGGAACACAAGCAGGGGGAGTGGGAGAGGAAGAAGCAGGCTCCCAGCAGAGGAGCCCGATGTGGGGCTCGATCCCAGAACGCCGGGATCACGCCCTGAGCCGAAGGCAGACGCTTAACGACTGAGCCACCCAGGTGCCCCAATTATTTCTGCCACATGTATTCCCCCCACCCCACCTCCAGGACCAGACACCCCACGAGGGCAGTGATGTGTCTGTCGTGTTTGTGGTTTTATCCCTGAAGCCTGCCAATGTGCCAGGCACACCGTGTGTGTTTAATACATATTGAAGGAAGGAGGGGACAGACTGGCAGTACATGAAAATGAAAGACAAATATTTCAAAGCAAAGCACTTGAGTATTTCTCTGAGAAAGCTCAAAGAGGCCTTCGGAAAGAGGTAACATTTTAGGTCATTCATCCTCTCCACGAGTACTGAAGTAAGTCAATGGTATTTCTAAAGATGTAAAACTCATACACCCTTCAACCAAAGCGATCCTATTTCCAGGAATTTATTCTACAGATGTATTCGTCCATGTGGGAAACGATGTGCGTGTTACACGATGTTTGTGGTGGCACTGTTAGTAACAGCAGAAAACTGGCGATGATCTAAATGTCCACCAATGGGGGGCTAGTTAAAGAAAGAGTTCATTGTACTGGGGAATACTACGTCACCGTTTAAAACTACGCCGCAGCTCCATCTGACTGATACGGTACCCTCTCCAAGATACATTTTGAGGTGANAATGTCCACCAATGGGGGGCTAGTTAAAGAAAGAGTTCATTGTACTGGGGAATACTACGTCACCGTTTAAAAATACGCCGCAGCTCCATCTGACTGATACGGTACCCTCTCCAAGATACATTTTGAGGTGAAAAAAAAAATGGTACAGAAGAGTCTGTGTTGCTGATGATCTAAAAAAACCCGGAAAGAACATGAATGTGTGTGTTTCTGTGTACCTTTGCATAGGCCATCTTTGGAAAGATTCAGATGAGATACTGGGAAGTGGTGTCTGCAGAGAACTGAGAGGCCAGGGGATGAAGGTCGGGGAAGACTTACTTTTCCAATGCATACTCTTTGCCCCTTATGGATTTTCCACCATCTGCCTGTGTTACGTATGCAGAAGGTAGAATAATTTAATTTTAAAAGAAAAGGAGAAGACAAGCCATAGGCTGGGAGAAAATATCTGCAAGAGACACATCTGATAAAGGACCGTTATCCCAAATATACAAAGAACTCTTAAAACTCAACAGTGAGAGAACAAAGAACCCAATTAAAAAATAGGCCAAAGGCCTTAACAGACACACCTCACCAGAGGAGATATAAGGGTGGCAAATAAGCATATGAAAAGATGCTCCTTATTCCAGATCTACAGGGAGATGCAAATTAAAGCAACAGTGAGGGAGCCTGGGTGGCTCAGTCGGTTAAGGTTAAGCATCTGCCTTCGGCTCAGGTCAGGATCCCAGGGTCCTGGGATCGAGTCCCACATTGGGCTCCTTGCTCCGAGGGGAGCCTGCTTCTCCCTCTGCCTGCTGCTTGTGCTCTCTCCCTCTCTCTCTCTCTCACAAATAAATAAATCTTTAAAAAAAATTAAAGCAACAAATGAGATACCACTACACACCTATTAGAACGTCCAAAATCCAGAATGTTGACATCACCAAAGGCCACTGAGGACACGGAGCAATGGGAACTCTCAGTCACTGCTGGTGGGAATGCAAAATGGCACAGCCACTTTGGAAGACAGTTTGGTGGTGTCTTGTAAAACTAGACATACTCTTAGCACATGGTCTAGTGATTGCACTGATTAGAACAGCTCTTGGGTCTTCCCTAAAGGAGTTGAAAACTTAATGTCCNCAGTTTGGTGGTGTCTTGTAAAACTAGACATACTCTTAGCACATGGTCTAGTGATTGCACTGATTAGAACAGATCTTGGGTCTTCCCTAAAGGAGTTGAAACTTAATGTCTGCACAAAAGCCTGCACATGGATGTTTAAAGCAACTTTGTTTACAATTGCCAAAGCTTGGAAGCAACAAGATGTCCTCTCTCAGTATGGGAATGGAGAAATAAACTAAATCCAGACAATGAAATATTATTTAGCATGAAAATGAAACAAGGCATCGAGCCGTGAAAAGACATGGAGGGACCTCAAATGCATCTTCCTACGTGAAAGAAGCACATGTGAAAAGTCTCTATACTGAGGGGCACCTGGCAGGCTCAGTCCATAGCGCATGTGACTCTTGATCTCAGGATCGTGAGTTCAAGCCCCACACTGGGGGTAGAGTTTGCTTAAAAAAAAAACACAACGAAAAAACTCTATATACTGTATGATTCCAACTGTATGACACTCTGGAAAAGGCAAAATGATGGAGACAGTAGAAAGATTGGTGCTTGCAAGGGTTTGGGGTGACGATGAGTGGGCAGAGCCCAGAGGCGTCTCTGTAGGCTAGAATGATGGGTATACATCACTATACATTTGTCCAAACCCAGAGAAGGTCCAACACTGAGGGTGAACCTTCAGGTAATCTGTGGACTTTGGGTGACGATGATGTGTCAGTGCAGACTCGTCAGTTGTGACAAACGTACCCCTCTGGTGGGGGATGTTGATTATGGGGAAGACTGTGCACGGGGCAGGGGGCAGGGGCAGGGGGTGTATGGGAAATCTCTGTACCTTTCTCTCAATTTTGCTCTGAACCTAAAATTTTAAAAAAGAGTATTTAAAAGGAGAGACAAAAGAAAGAAAAGGGGGAAGAAAGGAGTCTTCTGGCTGGAGCAAACAGGAGCTCAGAACCTCTTGCTTGTTATAGGAAACAACTTTTCTCTTCCTAGACGTGTAAGACACAGCCCGAAGACCAAGCTGCCCACTTCCCAAACCATCTGAGCGTATCTACGCTGAAGGCGGTTGTGGCAAGAAGCTTTTGTCTTTTGGCCCATCCCCAAAAACCAAACAACAAAAACAGGCCAGTCGTATTGGAGTAAAAGGACCTTTCTGTCCTGGGAACCACATGGCCCAAGAGTTTCTCTTGGCAGAGCCAGACCCCCAGGAGTTGTCCTCGCATAGCTGGGAAACGCCCTGGCTCCGTGGTGGGGATGTCTGCACGAGGGGGTGTGGGCGACTGTCCCCAGCATGGGCTGCCTGCCAGCTACCCTCCACCCCTGCAGCTGCACGCGCCTCACCTCCCAGCACACCAGGGGACCAACTTGCTGCCCAGAGAGCCCATGGTAGCGATAACGGTGGGGATCCCAGCCAGCAAAGGGCCAGCAGGTTAGTATTGTGCTTGGGGAGAGAGAGGAGAGGCAGGCAGTTGGTATGTGTGTGCACAGGGTGGGGGCTGGGGGGGTG
>NC_048238.1:83719335-83739195 GCF_002007445.2 Ailuropoda melanoleuca | reverse complement strand
CCCCTGCAGCTGCACGCGCCTCACCTCCCAGCACACCAGGGGACCAACTTGCTGCCCAGAGAGCCCATGGTAGCGATAACGGTGGGGATCCCAGCCAGCAAAGGGCCAGCAGGTTAGTATTGTGCTTGGGGAGAGAGAGGAGAGGCAGGCAGTTGGTGTGTCGGTTGCCAGGGGCTGGGGGGGTGGGGGGTGGGGAGACCAGAGGCGCAGCTGGGCCAGACTGGAGAAAAGCCATTGAGAGGCAAGCATAGCTGCCCAGGCTGAGGCCATGGGGAGCAGCGCACAGAGCAGCAGTGCCCCCCCCAAAAGAGCCCACTGCTAGTGTCACCCCGAGGGGGCCGAGGGGAGAGACGGTGAGAGCGTTTTCAGGAGGCTGGGAATAGACAGGTCTGGCCAGTGCCTGCACATGGTGGCCTCTAGGTAAATGCCTGTTCAGCTCACCGAGCGGATGAATAATGAGCTCTCCTACCACCCCGGCTTGCCATTAGCTGTAGAGATCGAGGGTCCTTTGAGGTTTTGCGAGGCTAGCTAGCTCCTTTGTGTGTTTCCAGCAATCATCGAAAACACAGAAACACACCTGGGCTGGCTTTTATAGTTTGAATCAGGCCTCCAGGGCCATGCATGGATTCTGAAGAGATGCTTCAGGGACAATGGAACTAGCACCCCAGCTTTACTGAGCAGTGGTCATGTGCGCTGCTCCGGATCAGCGAGAACCCGATTTGGTGCTCTCGCCCGTGTCCGAGTCAGGCACGACGCTCGTCCCCAGGGCTTTTGAATGAGGAGGATGAGGCTCAGGGGGGCCAGGTGACTTGCCCAGGTTCCCGCGGGGGGTGAGGGGCAGGGCCGGCGTCCGAAGCCCACGCTCTTGACCTCCGAGCCAGTCTGCTCGCTGGAGCTTTCCGATGAGCCCAACTGTCAAAACCAAACGAGCAACAGCTCTGTGGGGGGAGAGGAGGGGACGACTGGGGCTGCCTGCATGTCTGAGCTGGCTTGAGGCCAGCTGGGGGGTGGTGGGGTCCCTCAGCAGGAGCTGCAGTTCTCTCCTGGCTGACAGCAGGCCTTTTCTGGGACCTTTCTTTCCCTTTCCCCTGCCTCCTCCTTCATCCCCATTGCGGAGAGGGGTCACCTCCCATCACGGCTGCTGTTACTGCTGTTACCATTCGGTGGGAGCTCAGAGAAGCCTGCTGGGCACGGGGCGGCTGTTTTGTTTCCCAGACTTGATCTCTTGGAAAGACTAAGCCGGTTTAGGTCAGGAGACCAGGGCAGAGTGATTTTACAAGAGTAGAATTGGGCAGGCTCCTCCCTACTCCCTCCTCGCCTGCCCTCTAGGGACAGTCTTGTTTCCAGGATCAACAACTGCCATCCCTCAAGTATTTAGGGCACTCTACACCTTTTGGGAAAACAAGGGGGAGAGTTCTCTTTTCCCCACACCAAACAACGATGCTCAGACAGAGCCACCCAGCCTAAGGGATGTCCAGACATCGACCTGGATCCGAAAAGTGTCCTTTCTTTGCAGATTGCCAAGGCAAGGCTACTGATTGAGGCAGAAGTTAGTCCCCAGGGGCGCCTGGGTGGCACAGCGGTTAAGCGTCTGCCTTCGGCTCAGGGCGTGATCCCGGCGTTATGGGATCGAGCCCCACATCNCCAGACCCCAAAGTAAGCCGCGGACAGCAAGGAGTTGAAAATGGAACAAAGTAAAGGCAATGTTCCCATCCTCTCCGGCTCCCCGAGAGCTTAGAACTCAGCAGTGTTTGTACTTCGGGACAGGTGAGGTGGCTCTGCTGGGAAAATGGAGCTCTGCCCTACTGAGAATAGATGCTATGTCAACCAAGAAATGTTGAGCTAGGCAGAAAACCTGAAACCTGTTAGCACCTCCTAGGAGGCGTGATGGTAATTTACTTTCCCCTCCTGGGACTTTGTGCCTGCTCCCCCGGGGGCTCGGAGAGCCAGTCGGGCTTTCTTCCCAGTGTCTCCGAACAGCCATGGTCAGTCTGTGGCCAGCCAGAGGGCCAGGGCTGTGGAATGATCTACGCTCCTCATTCAGATCTGCTGGCTTCAAGCCTTCCATTGTCAAGCTGCCAGGAACTAAAAGCAGGCCCTCCAGCAGCCTGGTTTTCTGAAGACTGCCCTCCTCCTTTAACTTGAGTTAACCATTTCCTGACCAAAGCCAGGCTCTCGCCTGTCCATTTCTGAGCTTGCACATTATTATTATTTTTTTCCCAACTACTCTTGCACCGAGCCTGTGAGCCCCCAATTGCCAAGGTCAGGTCTCCTTCTCTCTTGTCCTCTACTCCTGTACCCAGGCCAAGGGAACAGAAAGAAATGAACGGATTACCTAGCATCGAGGAGCAAGCCCCTGTACTCCATCCTGGAGGGTAAAGCATGGGCCGGAGGAAGGAGAGACGGGTGTTCAGTCCCAGCTCCACCACTTGCTGGCTGTGTGGCTGTTGGGCAAATAACTGACCCTCTCTCTGCCTCATTTCCTCATCTAGAAAATAGCAATAACACTGGCACTTATTCCATAGAGTCGATAGAGAGGATGAAATGGGATAATAAACTGCCTTGCCCATATTTTTTAAAATGATTTTAAAAAAAGACTTTATTCATTTTATTTGAGAGTGAGAGAGAGCACATGAGCGCAAGCGGGGGGGGGGAGGGGAAGAGGGAGAAGCAGACTCACCGCTGAGCAGGGAGCCCACCCCATGGGCTCTATCCCCGGACTCTGGGATCATGCCGTGAGCCAAAGGCAGACGCTTAACCGACTGAGCCACCCAGGCGCCCCTGCCTTGCCCATATTAAATGACCAATAAATGGTAGTTACTATCAGGTTCTTATACTTTCTCAATCCCAGGGAAGGCTTTCCTTTCATTCCCTCCTCCTGACATATTTTGCCCCCCCCACCGCCCTTACCCGTGACAAATCCTCCCCATCGCAAGAGAGCACGGGTTTAGACCTGCATTCATTGACCCCGGGTCACCTTTACTGAAATCAACAAACAAACACAAATTCTGTGATGCTGTGATCAGTCGAGCCCTTCCAGGCACCATACAAAGCATTGGGAGGTTGCCCTGATGAGGGGCTGTGCATCAAAATGGTGTCAAAATGCTTTTCCTTTGTCCTTTGCGCCTATTTGCTTACATTGACATGTGCACAGCTGTTTGGGCTGCAGGACGCAGAACCTGACCGCTAAGGTAGGCGACGCAAGATAGCGCGGTATCAGAGCGAGGATGAGAGGCACTTTGAGACAGGGGACTAGCGGAGGTTTACCCGGGGCAGCAGGCTGGGCAAGGGGAAGGCTGCTCTTACCTTCAGCCTGGTTAGGGACAAGCACATGACTTGGAGCTCGCCCCACGGAAGCTAAGGTTCAATACTGTGCTCACAGACGGTGAGATCTCCTAAGCCGGCCCTGAACTTCATTCATTTTTTAACAAGTATTGAGTGCCTACTACACGAGGCTACGTGCTGCGGGGATACACAGATGGGTAACCAGCCATGCTTCCCAAAGGCAAAGAGCTTGCAGTGTCGAGGGAATAATGGCACCGAGGATTATAACCCCGGAAAGCATGTGATGCGAGCCAGAAGACAGCCACGGTGCAAGTGAGCTATGGGCATTCAGAAGGGGGCGGCACTGCCAGGGCGGAGACAATGGTGTGGACACGGGGGAAGGTGGGGCACGTAGAGAAAGGCTAGGGCAATTACACGGGCTGGCTCAGAGGGCCTTCTAGACTAAGGGCATCATTTAAAAGGGATTACTCACCCGCAAAGCTCTTGCAACAAAATAACTATACCCTGGGGGGAGGGGGCGGTGAAAGTGAAAACAGAGCATCCGCAATTATTGATAGAGCACACTGTGAGTTAACTTGGGTTCTCCTGCCCCACAGTCCCCTGCTCCTCGGTGGTCTGGATTGCCCCCATTGTGGTTCTGCAAGGGCGAAACACCTGCCTTTATCCATCAGGATAGGATGGTTGGGGGTGGGGAAAAAGCCAACTCATTTATCAAACAAAACCAACAGATATGTGCTCCCTTCGGTCAGAAGAGCCAGCCACCACTGAGGCAAATCTCAGTGGAGCCTTTAAGAGGAAGACAGATACTCCAGGCGGAGGTGACAGGAATGTGAAATACACTCATTTATTCTTTAGGGGGCTAGGGGGAGGGGACGAAGATCATTTTGGCGGAATTGGAGGCTTGACTAGAGCAGAGTTTATAAAAAGGCGTGGTTTAGTTAGCCCCCGCGAGATTCGACAATTTGTACTTGCCAACATTGAAAAATCGGGATTTTCGTCTCCCTTGAAAAACTGGGCCCACATTTCAAAATGGCATCCAATCGTTAGAGAAGAGGAGCTTGTCTTGGCCTCCACTGGCCTGCTTTATTCCTTCCTGCTTTCGGTATTTAGATGCTAATCACATTTTGCGAGCACAGAGCAAGTTAGCTCTCCCGAATGCTTTGCAAGCCAAAAGCCTGTGATGGCTCAGGATGCCTTTGAAAGCTGTCTTTAGCGGATGAATGCACGTTATCTGGGTTTCCCGGCATTTCTTCTTCCTGTTACTGCCAAGTTCTTGTTGGTGTTTGATTTTGCAACTCCTAATATAGGACCTCTGTGCAGTGAGGGTGGCGAAGCAGGTAAGAGCTGCATGCAAGGCCAAGGGGCTCAGCCTCCGCCTTTACTCTCTTCGGGGATTACAGAAGGACAGAACACAGGCAGATCTTAAGAAAATTAGTCTGGCAGGAGCCACGGGCCGGGGCTGGAGGGACCGAAGTGAGTACTGACCTCGGAGACAAGCTACCGGGTCTTAAATCTCAGCTCAGTTCCTGGGCGGGTGGACTTGGGCAGGCTACAGACCTTTTCAGTGCCTCTGTTTTCTCCTCTGTAAAATGGGCTTGATATGAACGGTATCCATGTCGTAGGGCTGTTTTAAGGGTTCAGTGAGATAATGAGCATAGAGCACTTAGCGCAGTGCATGGTACCTTCGTGCTCCATGCCTGTGAGCGTGTGTGTGATTAATCTTGGAGACCAACGAGAGGATTGCTGCTATAGCCTGGTTAGGAGTTGACAAGGCCCGAGATGAGGGCAGGGAGGGCGACAGAAAGACAGACCAGTGCGGGAGGAGCAGGCGGGAAGAACCCACCCGGCTCACGGTTGCCTGGGAGAGGGACCAGAGGAAGAGTCAAAGATGACTTCTGGGCTTCCAGCCTGGATGACTGGCTGGTGCGGGCGATGGTACTGAAATGGAAAAGTTGGGGCAGCAGGTTTCGGGGGACGGAGAGGTCAGTTTGGTACACACTAAGTCAGAGGTGGCCATGTAGCGGGGCTAGCCAAGGCGGCACCACGCAGCAGGCTGTGAGAAGCGTGGGTCGGGGCCGAGGATGTGGCGTTGAACGTGAGAAACCAGGAGGGTGCCCAGTTTGGCGAGGGCAGCCGGAGGTGCTAAGCATCTCGGGCGGGTGCAGCATCTGTGTTTGAACAGCGCTGGGGCCCCTCTTCACTCGGGGGCCGTGTGTATTCTGCTCGGTCAGCTGTGCCCCTTGGGTGCCACCTTTGTCCTTCAGTTTATGTACTTTCAGTTCAAATGCTGACCTGGCCCAATCCTGCGTGGCTTGCGATCCGAGCCGTGATGGGGTCAAAGTCCCCCGGGATAGCGAGCAACAGGCGGACACTTGGTTTTATATTTGATGAAATGGAGACACTTAACATGGGCCGTCAGGGAGGGTGGCAGAGTTGCGGGGATCAGCGGGGGGACTAAGCTTGTGCCTGGTGCCTCCCACCTGATCCTGTCCGAGGGCCCACCAGGGGCTCCAAGGCTCCCACGTTCTCAGCTGCTCCCTGGAGTTTCAGGGTAGCTTTTCTCTCTCTCTCTTCCATGTGCACCTGTCCAGAGAACCCTTTGCTAGGACTCCCTGGTTCTTAGTAGGGGCCTGCAGATTAATCAGACAAATTAACCTCCATCAACATTTCACCCTTCCCCCTTGTTCTCTGAATACACTAAGTGGTGCTAGCCATTTCAGGCCCACGCTCTGGGCCAGGCGGGGGAGATAATGAAGATGACTAGGCCGGGCCGTACTGAAAGAGCTTGAGCCACGAGGCACTGAAGTGCGGTCAAGTTGATTTCAGGCCGGGTTGTCTCGGGGGCCGTGAAAGCATACCAGGTGGCGGGGGGCACCTCACTCCATTTGTGCACAGGGCTGACCCACCCCCCTCCCCTTTCCCACCAGAAACCATTGCATCAAAACACGCACATACATAATTTATTTACCTCTCCATTCTCTAGCATGCCAGCCAGAAGCCAGGGCAAGAAAAGAGAAAGGAATAAAATGAGTGGAAGCATGGTGCAGGAAGGGCTCAGCTGGTTAAACAAGACTTCTGATCATTGTCATTAATGTTCAAGAGAGTTCCAACCTGATGTGGCATTAAATGGGCAGATTGTGTGTGTGTGTGTGTGTGTGTGTGTGTCTGGACAAAAGCGTATTAGGAGAGCGAGACATTCAGACAAAGTGGCCAGTCAGTGCGAGAGCTGGGAAAATTCCCTGTCCAGCTGGTTATCTAACAGACATCTGACGTTGATTTGCTTCCTGACGGGCGGCGCAAGGAGGAGAGAGAGCCAGGGGAATGCAAATATTACCATTAAGCGTGCTCAGTTCAGAGCAGCCTGGCTGCCCTGCAAAGTTCCCTCGTTATAAATTCCGCTGGCAAACACTGCCGGCTCCCTTTCGGGGGAGACTGCTACTGAAGCTCTCTTGGAGAAGCTGGATTGTGTGCTTTGCAGGAAAAAAAGCCCCACAGCAGAATTTAGGGTGAGCCTGTTGTTTCCAGGCTCCTTGTGCTCCGAACTGAAGGTGTATTTCAAGCAGGGATTAGGAGATTGTTGACTGGACAGAGATCACGGGCTGCAAGGCTAATCGCCTCAGAGGGCTCAGCAGCGCTCCATTTACTGCAGCGACATCTAATGGCCAGAGGAAGCAGTGCATGTTCTCATTGAAAAGCTGCCTGTGGTTCTGTCTAGCGAGTTACTTTTTTTTTTAAAGTAGGGTGGATGAGGTATTATTATGTTTATTAATGTCTGTAAAATAACACTTTGGCCGCAACCTTAAGAATTCACTTCCTACATCTTTGGATGATATTATGATGTTATTCATAATTGGATGCTGATCATATTTTATGAAAACCATGCAATTACCTCTTTGGGATTTTTTTTTATAACCATCATGACTTTGCATTTATTTTAAAGCTTCTTGTTGAAGCTCTGTGTATCTATTACAAGAAGGTTTCCATACCATGGAAAAGATGATCAAGTTTATTCCCAAATACCCACTTCTAGGGTATCTTACCCTGGTTTATAGTAGAGTGTTGTGGTTAAAAAAAAATTGAAAAGTGATAGTAATCACTGCTGATGGTTGTTGAGATGAACCACTCCCTCACAGCTGCTGAAAGTGTAAACTTACAACCTTTCTGGGGGGTACAGTTCATTCAGAGCCTTCAAATTATTTTTATCTTTTTAAAAATTTATTTTAAGTAGGCTCCATGCGGGCGAACTCACGTCCTTGAGATCAAGACCTGAGCTGAGGTCAAGAGTCAGATGCTTGGGGCGCCTGGGTGGCTCAGTCGGTTAAGGGGCTGCCTTCGGCTCAGGCCATGATCCTGGAGTCCCCAGACTGAGCCCCGCATCGGGTTCCCCGCTCAGCGAGGAGTCTGCTTCTCCCTCTGCCCCTCCCCCCTCTTGTGCTCTCTCTCTCTCTCTCTCTCTCAAATAAATAAATAAAATCTTAAAAAAAAAAGGCCAGGTGCTTAACTGACTGAGTCACCCAGGTGTCCCAGAATTATTTTTATCTTGTGACCTGTAAGTCAATTTGTAGGAATATAGCTGAAGGGTGGCATCATAGATGTGAAAAAAATACAAGGGTTTTCACTGCAATGTTATCTTACTGAAGAATTAGAAATAGCCTAAATATTTAAAAACTGAGAAATTCTTATTTACGGCACAGTGAAGGCAGAGGCTGAAGTTATGAGGCCACAAACCAAGGAATGCTTAGGGCACCAAGAAGCTAGAAGAGACAAGGAAGGAGCCTCCCCTACAGCCTTCAGATGGGGCCCGGCCCTGCCAACACCTTGATATTAAAATTCAAGCCAGCAGAACTTTGTGAGAATAAATTATTATTTTAAGAAAATATCCATGGGATATCCATATGGTGGAGTATTACATGAAAATTTAAAAAGGTATTCTCAATACTTGATGGCCTGAGGCAATATCCATTATATAATAAGTGAAAAAAATAGAACACTAGTTTTTATATATGGTGGGAACATAATTTTGTAAAAAAAAAAAAAAGAAAGCCCTTCCATATACCTGTATCATACATATTTACACACACATGCATATATACATATACAAACAGGCAGAAAAACCATTAATCATAGTGCATAGGTGTTGGGCTTATAAGTAATTATTTTCTTTTTTATACCTTTCCGTGTGTCACAAATTTTCTATAATCTATGTGCATCACTTTTTTTTTATGGTGGTAAAACATTCATACTACACTTGATCTCAGCCAAAAGGCCGAGAAGTGATTGTGGTAAAATATTCATAACATAAAATTGACCATTTTAAGGGTATGTACATTACTTTTAAAATTAGGAAAAACGGGGGTGCTCAGTCAGTTAAGCATCTGCCTTCGTACTCCTCAGGTCATGATCCCGTGTCAGGCTCCCCGCTCAGCGGGAAGTCTGCTTCTGTCTCTCCCTCTGCCCCTCCCCCCAACTCGTGCTCTCTCGCGCGCGCTCTCTCTCTCTTAAATAAATAAAACCTTTTAAAAAATTAGGAATAATGGTTTTTGTGAAGAGGTGGGAACTCAGCAGGTGCTAAACTTACACGTACATTATAATTACAATAATGTGACCATCATTTATTTGTTTGGACAAAGGACAGGAAACGAATACAACCCAGACAGATGAAGTTTGATGGATGGGGGCAGCAGAATGGGGGGGGTCATTGTGATGGGGACTATTCTGAAGGCAGTTTTTCTTTATAAGTTGAGATCGGTCCTCTCGGACTTTTTAGTGCTGAGGAAGGTGAGGCCCAAGCCTAGTCAAGAAAGCTGAAAGGAGAAGCCAGGGGTAACCGAGCCAGCAGAGACAAGTTAGAGACGGCCGACAAAGACTCAGCAGGGACTGATCATTTAAAATGGGATTCAACTGAATTATGATCGGTAGTTCCCGGCTGACTTTGGTTCTTTCCAGGCTCTTTCACTGAGACAGCTTTTAAGGAAGAGAGGAGAGAAAAGTGGGCCTCATCTGGACGCTTCATCAAAGACCTAAAAAAGTGGAGTATGGGAACAGGGAGGCCACTAGGGCTCGAGCCAGCAGCCCCGAGGTTAGCAGCACAAATGCCAATGGAGTGTGTGTGTGTGTGGGGGGGGGTTGCATGGTATTTGTGTGAGCCTTCATGAGCTCCCTGGAAACCTGGCGTCACTCAGGGTCACTGTTCTTTGCAGTCACTACCGCCCGCAAGCACAGCAAGGCACCCCTCCTACCTGATGCCCCCCTCCCCCATATACTCCTCACCTGCATCTTTCTCTTCACCGTGTCAAAAGGATAGGAGAGCGTCTGGGTTACGGCGGCGGCCAGGCAGACATTGGCAAAGTTCTGGAGGGGAGAGAACCGATCTCGGGGTCCATTCCAGAGTTTCTCCAGGTTCATGTAAACTAGAAGGGAGCCAGCGGAGAAGGGGAGAGCACCTGCAAAAAGAAGGCCAGGTAGAGGCTGCTGCCGTCTTGGGTGCCACTGGCTTGAGAACGTAAATGCCTGTGGGGAGTCCAGGTGAAGCCAACAGGACTGGCTCCGGGGCCCGTTACAGGCACTCCAGCCAGAGCCACCCGAAGCAGCTTTTCTTCGGGGACGATAACGTGCTCCATTTTGATAGGGGGTGTGTTATTTGTCAAAATGCATCAAACAGTTCACTAAAGGTTGGCACACTTCGCTGTATGTAAGTTTTACTCTAGAAAGAACCACAAACAAATATTGAACTCTAGTTAATGAGACATGTGTTGAACGGCTGAGGGGTGAAGTGCATTGATGTTTGCAAATTACATGGAAGTCGTGCAGAAATATGTCAGATGGACTGGTGAGTGGCCAGAGGGAAGGACATATACACGATAAAGCCACGTGTTCATTGGAGCATCTGGACGAGGGGCATGTGGGTGTTTCTGATTCTTGTAACTTTTTTGGGTGTTAGAAATTTTTAAAAATAAAATCTTGGGGGAAAAAATCACTCCCATAGAGGAAAAAGTCAGTGAGCAGCAATTTTGTCAGGTTTCGGAGGCTAAGAGGGACTGGTCTCTGGCTGAGAAGGAGACATTCTGTGCGAACTAGAGAGCGGGGCTGCCCTGGTGAGGGAGGGCACTTGACCTTGCTTTGGGGAATGATGTGGCCGTATCAGGACCCAGGAAAAGATGGCAAGCAGGTAGGGCGCTAGGTGGTCCTTTCAAGAAACTTCCAGAAACTTTAGGAGCTATCTTAAGCTTACAGAGGGGCTAAATTTCTCCCTCAAAATAAGATTTAAAAGAGGGGCTAGCATCAGTGGGGTTGCTTGTCTTGAGGAAAATGTAATATCTATTTAATACACACATTACAAATGAAGTACCAACTCCCCCCCAACTTTAACTTCATTCAGAAAATGTTTGCAGAGTTTATGTGATGTGCTGGGCCCTATGCTGGATGCCGGGAATACAAAGAGGTGTAGGCTAATTCCTGGAGGAGATGGACAGCTGATATGTGCTATAACTGGGTGGGGTGTCGATACAAAGTGCTCTAAGCACACGAGGACCAGAGGGATTAATTTTGCCTAGAGGAATCAGGAAGGACTTCACAGAAGAGAGAGAACTTTCCTACTGGGTCTTGGAGGATTGAGTAGGAGTTCGCCAGACATCGGGAGAGCAGACAGGCAGTCCAGGCAGAGGGAACAGCAGGTACAAAGGGACTGGTGTTTCCAGGAAATTGCAAGTTTTTCTGGAGGGCTGGAGCATGAGTGCAGGCAGAGGGACCGCAGGAGGCGAGGTGGGACGGGCTGGCCGGGGCCAGGTCTGAAGGATCGTGTGGTGTGCCATGAGGAATTTGGGCCTTCCCCGTAGCTCAGGAGTCAGGGAGGGCTGGGATGGAGGACAGCGGAATGAGGGTGGTGGAATGGCCGACTTCGGTTTGGGAAGGTCACCAGGCCCTGGCAGCAGTGCCCAGGACCGGGACCCGGTAGGACCCTCTCGTGAGTGTCTGTGGGAAGGATAAAGATGAGTGGCAGAGGAGGCGAGGATGGAGGAGGGCGACAGACTGAGAGTGAAGAGGTCAAGCTGATAGTACTTGGTGACGGAAGCCCCAGCGGAGAGAGAAGAGGAGCTGAAGCGGTTCTGGGTTTCCTCCGGCTTGGGCCGCTGGGTGAAAGGCAGGCGGTCGCGTTCTTTAGGGAACCCAGGAGGAACAGGTGTGAGACTAACGAGGACGTCAGGTTTAGTCTTGAGGTGGATGCGCCCAGGGAGCAGCCGGTGAAGGTGTCCAATAGCAGGTATTCATCCTGCCACTGGGAATGGGTAGCAGTCAGTGGTTAAGACAGAGGGCTCTGGGGTGACATCGCTAGGTTCTTCTGCTTTCTATCTATGTGATCTCGGGCAAGTCCCTTTGTTTCCCTAAGCATCGTTTCCTTGTCTGTAAGGTGAGGCTTAAATAGGAAACTATAAGCAAGGCATTCGGCACAATGCCAGGCCCAGAGCGGGCACCAGTAAATGTTAGTCACTGTTGTCACAGAGTTGAGGTCATTAGAGTATCATGATGCTTGGTTAAGCCACGAGCTTAGCTGAGGCCACCTGGGGAGGGGATGGAGGATGAAAAGAAAGTCAAGGAAGGAGCCCCGGGGGAACAGGGACGCGTAGGGGGCTGGCAGCATCCGATGAGCCAGATAAGACAGAGCTGCTGGAGAGGTGGGAAAGACATCCAGGAGTCGGTGGGGTCCTAGAAGCCAGGTTTCCAGAAGAAGGGGTGATCAGTCTCATTAAATCCTGCAACAAAGGTCCGATACTGGGCAAGAGTCTGCCGGGTTTGGCAGCTGGGGGACTCTGGTGACTCTTGCATGTGTAGCCTTGGCAAAGGTTCCAGAGACCACGGAAGCTACAGTTGCTACCCTGGTTGTGCTCCCACGTGTGTGTACGCGTGCTGAGTCTCCTTCCCACAGTCAGATGGGGTGTGTGGGATTATCTTCCTATCAGTTTGGGCTGAGCCACCTTCACTCTCTCTTCGTCCCCTCCCTGGGATGGGACAGGCCAAAGTTAGGAGTGGGGTATATGGCTATGGAATCGAACAAAGCTAATCGGCTCTACGTGGGTTGAATCCATAGGACCTTGACCTCAAAAAACCGCATTTAACTGGTTACAAACAAAGGTATACAATATTCATCTATATCAAAGAACACAACCTTTCCCTGGACAAGGTGAAAAGTTTGATCTTACCTAGAACAGTAAGGGAAACCCCTCGATACAGGGCTAGGAACCCTTCCTGTTGATAAACAGTAGAAAAAGCATGGAGGATCCCTCTGTAAGATGGTTGCAGCATGTTCTGCACAATCAACCGGGTTTTGATGAGGTCTGTAGGGTATGTCACAATGGTGGAAACCATGCCTGCGAGACTCCCAGCCATGATGGAACTCCACTGGGAAATATGGCCCAGGTCATCCGTGAATAGCATGACAAACCTAGGAGAAAAAAAAGGAGGAAAACCCCAAGAGAATCAGCTATGGATTGTGCTAGAGTGTTCTATACTACTTCTTGCAATATCTCCCAGTATTTGGAAATGTTTTACAGAGTGAAAATTACTATACGATGCCTGACCTTCTTCTTTAGGTCTACCCTAAGTTCTTCCCACTTCATTTTAAGCATTTTCGCCTTTATCTGTAAAACTGTCAATCCTGGCTTGCCTGTGGGGTATAAATGAATAGGAAGACTTGGTAAATACTGAACTGGAATGTGTGCTGTTGAAACTTAAATGAAATCGCTTGAAATGACGACTTGGAGCATCCTCAGTAATTGAGTTTGGTTTTTTTTTTTTTAAGGTAAGCTCTACTTCCACTGTGGGGCTTGAACTCATGACCTGGAGATCAGGAGTCTCATGCTCTACGGACTGAGCCAGCCAGGCGCCCCACCCCCCCCTTCCCCCACAGTAACAGAGTTTAAAAAATGTATTGGCTTGGGTGCCTGGGTGGCTCAGTCAGTTAAGCGTCTGATTTCATTCAGATTATGATCCCAGGGTCCCACTGAGCCCACGTGGAAGTCCCTGCTCAGCAGGGACTCTACGTCTCCCTCTCCCTCTTGCTCTGCCCCTCCCCCTGCTTGTGCTCTTTCTGTCACTCTTTCAAATAAATAAAAATCTTTAAAAAAATGTATTGGGTTAATAGTTATAAGGGAAGATGGGCCACCACCTTCCTAGCTGTCTGGGAAATGACAAATAAAAACAAGATACCATTTCTTGGCAGATTGGCAAAGATGAAAAAGCCTGATAATATCAAGTGCTGCGGAGGACACGTAGAGACAGGAATGCTCCCCCACTACAGGTGGAAATGTAAATTGGTCCAGCCCCTTCGTAATATCTAGCACAACTGAGATAATGCCTCCTTTCACCCCGGCGATTCCATTCCTAGGTGCATATCTTAGGGAAGCTCTTACACACGTACATGTGAAGACACATACAACATTGTGTGTTCGTGTGAAAAGTCGGACAACCTAAAAGTCCCTTCATAGGTGAATGGATAAATTGTAGTAGTCATACAATGGATACTACGGTTACAATGAGCTTGTGACTACGTATTCATACGGATAATCATAAAAGCATAAAGTTGAGTGAAAAAAGCAAGTTGCAGAGTGAGCTATAGTGTATGACAACCATCTATTTAAATTAAGAACACACCCATAAAAGCATACCTTATATTATTCATGGATAGATAAAGCTACATATTTAAAAGGGTGGCTCAGTCATTAAGCATCTGCCTTTGGTTCAGGTCATGATCCCAGGGTCCTGGGATCGAGCCCCACATTGGGCTCCCTGCTTAGTGGGGAGCCTGCTTCTCCCTCTGCCTCTTGCCCGGCTCTTGTGCGCTCTCTCTCTCTCTCTCTCAAATAAACAAATAAATCTTTAAAAGAAAACCTTAAAAAACAAAAAAGTGTAAAATAGCTCCCCAGGAAAGTGGAGGGGGGAAGGCGCTGGGAATGAAAATGAATGGGACTTCAGCTTTCTCTGGAATCTTTTATTTCTTGTATTAAAAAAGATACTTGGAGTATCTTTTATTCTGTCTTTCATGCTGTTACTTCTGGATGGTGGGTACACGGGCACTCTTCTTTGTGTTTCTCTACAGTTTTATAATGTAGTAAAAAATGGCTTTGGGTGGACTTTTCCAAATGCAAGCCAGAAAGCCACTGTTATTGTCCCTCTTTGGAAGCAGCGCACCCCCAGTCATGAGGACCTACCTTGGCAGAAATTGTTCTAAGGCACTTTTACATGGTACACATTCCCTGCCGAGGAAGCCAAGGAATTTTACTCCTTGCTGATGAGGACAAAATCCAGAAGGGCTTGGAAACCAGGACAAAGTATTTTCTACCAGAGAATGGGGTAGGGGAGAGGGAGAGGAATAGCAGGGGCTTGAATAAAAGGAAAGTGATCAGGGCTAGGCTAAAAAAAAAAAAAGTTTTTTTTTATTTTTAAAAAGATTTTATTTATTTATTTGAGAGAGAGCATGAGCAGGGACAGAGGGAGAGGAAGAAGCAGGCTCCCCGCTGAGCAGGGAGCCCAATGTGGGGCTCGATCCCAGCTCCCTGGGCTCATGACCTGAGCTGAAGGCAGATGCTTAACTGACTGAGCCACCCAGGCCCCTGTATGTTTTTTAAAAATGAG
Organism: Ailuropoda melanoleuca; assembly: GCF_002007445.2. Taxonomy (NCBI): domain Eukaryota; kingdom Metazoa; phylum Chordata; class Mammalia; order Carnivora; family Ursidae; genus Ailuropoda; species Ailuropoda melanoleuca. The sequence goes on along the minus strand of NC_048238.1, from coordinate 83,724,282 downwards.
ACCATCTCCAGTTCTTTGGCTTTCAAATCTCCCATAAAGAGGCGTGTATCCTGTTCCTTCAACCTGGCAGCAAGCCAGGGCCCTCTGTGTGATAAATAAGATAAGTGGGTATTCAGGTGAAATCATTTGAGGAGTCCTAGGACGGTTCCTTTGCTCCCAAGTAAACACTCATTGATTAAAAGCTTGTCTTTCGAGGAGCGCTTGGTCGGTTAGGCGTTGGCCTTCACCTCAGGTCATGATCCCAGGGTCTTGGGATGGAGCCCCGAGTCGGGCTCCCTGCTCAGCAGGCAGCCTGCTTCTCCCTCTGCTACTCCCCCTGCTTGTGCGTGCTCGCTCTCACTCTCTTTCTCTAATAAATAAAATCTTTAAACAAAAGCATCTTTTTCAAGCTGTAAGAAGGTCTTAACTTCATTTTGTCAACCTACTGTTGACTTGTTAATTGCACTAATTGAAAGTCATTAAAAAAAGAACCCAGTCCTGAGTTAAACCAGCGACTTTTGAAAGATGCAGGTAACTAAAGCCGGCATTCGCCAATGGGCCACTGGCCTGCCTCACTGCACACTTCCTTGTTCCTCTCTCTTCTCTCCCTTGGCCAGTCGAGGTGGAGGGCAGCCCGAGGAGGGACAGGGGAGACAGAGGACATGGACATACTTGACTGCGGGGGTGGTCTGCAGCAAGCTGGAACAATCTAGACGATGGTGGGAGTTTGAAATGCCCAAAGAAACGCCATTCCTTCTCATCGCCTCGCCCTATTCCCTCTCTGTGGCCACTTCCAGGGCATGACGTAATTCAGGACCCATTTATCGCACCTCCGCGATGTGCCAGACCTTGTGCTAGCCCTCAGCAGCGGTCCGAAAGAGCTCACCGGCCCTGCCCAAGCAGTGGCGGAGAGGGGCAACGGAGAGGAAATAGGCCCTTGGTTCGCTCAACGACTTGACGGACCAGGAATAGGACCCCAGTTGGGTTATAAAGTAGGGTCTTACTATCAAATACACGATATTCAGAAGAACCAAAGGAAGTCCTTTCTTCTCAGACTCTTATCATCTAATAGAGACAAGGACCCCCGACCCTGCCCCCGGGAATTGCAGAGTCAAGGCGGGCAACGCTGATAGGCCATCGATGACATCATCCTGGGCCCCAGGGTTTCAGCTCTTGTCTGATTGGCTGGGCAGCAGAGTTCCCCTTTCTCTCCTTCTCCCCATCCCGCTCCCCAAATGCACAGAAGCTTTTCCCCAGAGAGACTGGCTAAGCTGGTGAACAGCAGTAACCCCTTCCTTTCAGCCACAGGATATCACACACCCCCTGGGTATATGTAGTTAGAACTGCCAACGCCAACGAACACGAGCTCGTGAAGTGGTTATACGGTAAGACAGCGGTGCGGGTTACCGACTATTCCAGAGCCGCAGGGGCCCAAACCAATGTTTACAGAGCTTGACAAGCAGCTGTGGAGCGAAATTGGAAGAGCATCTACGGGTTGATGTATTTGACAGCCCTCCATTGTGTAACGTACTATTTATTGCCAGGGCCCAGCTCCTAATAGACTCTTCTGAGTGGACTTCGGATCATAAATCCAAGTGAGCAGACATATCAGCATCACAATGGTGGGCAGAGCCCGGGACTAAGGAGCCAGAAGACCCGGTTTCAAGCTTCAGCTCTGCTATTAATTCTCTTTGGGGACAAGTCAATTAATCACTCCATTTCCTGAACGTTCTAGATGTTTACGCTTTGTTCATACCCCTGATCCTAGGCTATCTACCGTTACCCTCAGCCAACTGTTTTTGCAAACTCATGGCGAGGAAAGAGTAGAGATGAGTCAATAAAACGACAGACCAAAGGTTTCATCCCTATGTAGGAAGGATGGCACCACGATTAATCAACTGCTTTGTTTTCTGTGCTTAGCCATTTACTGAAATACTCCCTTTTAGTTTCCAGAAGGAAAACAATCTCTCAGGAAACATTATTAGCAAACTTAGGCCGGGGAACTCTCTCCTTCTTCCTCTCCTGGTCACCAGCCACCAGCCTGTGTCAGGTGCCCTCAGTTGCTGTACGGACGAGTGCAACAGGTTCCTAACTGGCCCGGCCACCCCCGGTCTTCCTCCTCTCTAGTCATCATACCCTGCCACCAGGTGACAGTAATTCCTGTTGAGTTGCTTTAATCATCACCCTCCCACCACCTACCACCTCCTCAAAAATCTCCCACAACTAACTTTGGCCATACTGAACGAAGTCCAAAGTCCTTAACCCGGCTCTCTGAGACCGCATTCCGACCTGCTTTTCTTGCTGTACTTCCCATTACTGCTGTAGACATACCCCACGTTCCTGTCCTGCTGCATGCCTGCCCACCTGTGCGCCTTGGCTCATGACGTTACCTGCAATCTTTCTTTCTCCCCATCTGTGCCCAGCAAACTCCTACTCATTCTCCCCAGACCAAACTCAGGTGGTTTTTCTCCTCTGTGAGGTCCTCACGTCGTCTCCTCCTCCTCAGAAGTGTGAATTTATTTTCTTTTAAAGATTTCATTTCTAAGTAATCGCTACACCCAATATGGGGCTCGAACTCGTAACCCTGAGATCAAGACTGGCATGCTTTACTGACTGACCAAGCCAGGTGCCCCAGCAGTGTGAATTTCTGTAGCACTCAGCCACGTGCTACAGACACACTCGTCGTCTTCTAGTCCTCTGTAAGCCCTGGAGCACCGGGACCACGCCCCTTTCGTCCCTGCCTTGTCCGCACCTCACGCACACGGTGGGTACTTAATGAAGCCTGGCTGTATTAATGTCAAATGAATGCAGAGAGAAAGGCGGCGTGATGTAGTAGAGGAATGGATTTGGAGGCAGAGGTCAGGTGATGGGGCTCTCAGCTCTCTCACTGAGGAGGGGTGCGGCAGTGCCTGATTCGGCATCTGTAAAATGGGCATGATACTTCCCACTCGATGGACCTCACAGGGCAGGAGGTAGGAGTTGTAAAAGTCCAACACACACGCTCAAGGGTAACTATGTAGAGGCGATGGCTGCGTTGCTCGGCTTGATGAATATGTACGTCAAAACATCAAGTTGTACACCTTAAATGTATACAGTTTTTATATGTCGAGATATCTCAATAAGGCTGTTAACAAAATTCAGTGACGTACATATACTGGGTGGTCAAGGGCAGGCCGCCCCACGACGGGCAGCAATGGCATGGAGATGATCTTGAGCTGAAAACAATCAAGGCCCAAGACTCAGGCAGAAACTTTGACCACCCCCCCTCGACTGCCTAAAAAGCATTTAGAGGACCTGCTCCAGGAAGAGAGCGCTTGCCATAAATAACACAGGAACTAGGGGTGGTAAACAGGGAAGAATTTAGCCAAGTCCGTTAAAATTCCTCTCTAGGTCCCCTTGTTTCTGAGTGGCCCAGCAAACACTTGTTTACCAAACATTTACTCTCTTTCATCCTGCTGTGATTTGCATTCCTTCCTTCTCAAGTCCCAGACCCCTACCTCCTCCTTAGCTCAGAAGGACATCTATATCTCATTTTACCTGTCTTGGGAAACTCGTGCGTGTGGGTTCCCCGCACGGAGGAAATTAAGTTTGATTTTCTCCATGAATCTGTCTCCCGTCCACTTAATTTTTTGTCTGGCTGGAAGAACCTTGGACAGAGGAAAAGGTCTTCCTCTCAGACGGTGATGACCAGAACAGCCACAATACTTAAACCCGCTTGTAAAGTTCTGCCTCCTAATCCTTAGCTTACATTCCAAAGGAAGATTTCCGTACCACTTTGTGGAGAACAGAGGGACGTGGGGAGAACTGTTTACAGACATCAGGCCAGATGTTGCAGAGGAGGAAAGAGAGCCTTGAGACAAATGCCCCAGGATCTCACTACCTTTCCTCCCCGCGGGAAGAGAAGGAACTTCTCCCAAACCTAGGTGACACGTGCACTGGTCCAGAGGACTCAGTGAGAAGGATGATTCCATCCGGCTTGTCAGCTGCCAGGTGAGCCTTCCATCACCAAAGGTGAAAATCCCGACTGTTAGCCTCCAAGGCGTGAAGTAGGTGGCGAAGACTGTGAGCTGGTTGTCTGAGTCAGAGCCAAGGCCAGTCCTCAGAGCTGGCACCGTGCCCATGGAATGAGGCGCACAGGGACCCTCCCCCAAGTACAGAAGCCTCTTCAGGAAGAGCCCTGAAGCTCCATCAGTACCATTTCATTCTTCTAGGCTTGTTTTCAGTTAAAATGCAAATATCTCTGAGCTCTGAGGAACCTTTGCCGACTCCTCTGGCATTTGCATGTTTAGATAGTTTCCCAAGAAGCCGCAGTTGTTGGAGAAGGTGAAAAAAGTGCGAAGAATGAGGCCGGTGGGCAGAGGGTGGGGTGGGGCAGTAAGTTGAGGGACCTGTTTGCAGCCTCTGTTGGGCCCTAAAGGCAAAGCTTCATGGGGGGGGGGCAGAAACCTGTGGCCTCTTGTGGCCATGGGTTGGGCCCTCTGCCCCAACCAAGCACTACCTCCTGGGGGCTTTGCTCGCAAAGGCACAACTGCACACACACACCGTCCGAAGGGTCTCTCTCTCCTAAGCCCAAGGCAAAATTTCCAACTTAGCGGACGCTGGGAATGGTCGGTCAGGAGCCATCTCTCTGGGGAGGTCTTCACCCCTTCTCCCCAGTCTCCTTTTGCCCCATTCCACCTCCTCGCCCATCCAACTCCGGGGGGCCGCCCCACAAAACGGCCCCTGGCGGGGCGGGGAGCCCCGAAGTGCACCCCGGGGCCTGCGCAGGTGCCGCCTCCTGGCCGAACAGCCCCGAGGGGCTCGCGCGCGATCCGGAAGGAGGCCACGGCTCACCGCGGGGGGCGGGGGGTCCCCCGAGGCCAAGCCCGGGAAGCAGCGCGGCCCTCCCCCCGCCCCGCGGCAGCCTCCCGGCTCCGGCGCCCGGGCCCGCCCCCGCCGAGGCCGGCTCTTACTTGCGGTAGGCGGCGA
>NC_048238.1:83683186-83718987 GCF_002007445.2 Ailuropoda melanoleuca | reverse complement strand
CTGGCTGTCTCTATCTCTGTCAAATAAATAAAAAAAATCTTAAAAAAAAATAAGAAATTTAAAAAAAAAAAAAAAAGAAGGGGAGAGCGGCCTGGCTTCCTCCGCGGCTGCCTCTCATACTTGTCAAGAGCCGGGCGTCCCGTGCACGATCTCGTTTCATCCTCACGAGAGCCCTTCATGGGCATGTCCTCGTTTACTGCCTTCGTTTGGGGAGGACGTTGCTGTGCTCTGGACTCCGAACCCGCCTTCGCATCTTGGCCTGGCAGCTTTCCAGCCGCGTGACCTGAGCTGGGGGAGGCACTCCAACCTCTCTCTGTGCCTCAGTTCCTTCACCTGTAGGGTCTTCCTCTAGGGCTTGTTGTNCGGGTGCACGATCTCGTTTCATCCTCACGAGAGCCCTTCATGGGCATGTCCTTGTTTACTGCCTTCGTTTGGGGAGGACGTTGCTGTGCTCTGGACTCCGGACCCGCCTTCGCATCTTGGCCTGGCAGCTTTCCAGCCGCGTGACCTGGGCGGGGGGAGGCACTCCAACCTCTCTCTGTGCCTCAGTTCCTTCACCTGTAGGGTCTTCCTCTAGGGCTTGTTGTAAGGATGAAACAAACTGACAGAGGCCAGCCCCAGCAAGAATTTCCGGGCCCCTTCCAGGTCCTTCTAGATTGATTAAGAATCAGATGGACAGGAGACAGAGTAACAGGAGAAAATCAAATTTAATTTTATACGCACGCTGAATCCACGCTGCCGTGGACAGTCCAAAGACAGTGAAAACAAGGTTATCTACGGCACCCCGAGCTGAGGAGAAGAGGGTAGGGGTCTGGGAAAAGAAGAGCATATGTTTGGCAGTGAGATGTTTGCCCTGCCAGGCAGATGTGTCATTCATAAAATGTATCTCCGGTACTAACCCTTATTCTGGACAAGACCCCCAATTTAGATTCTTTTGTGTAGTTCAGGGAGGGGCAAAGGTTTCTCTTGAGCTCATGTGGGCTCGAGGGCCTCAGCTCAAAACAGCCAAAGTGGTCCATCTTGGGGCAGCCGGCCCTTGGCCCGTGCGGCACTGTGTGAGCTGTGATCAGATACTATTTTGCAGAAGCGGAAACTAAGACAGAGAGCTTGACTTACTCTAGGTCGCAGCTCCAAGAGGCATTCTGGATTCAAATCTAGGTCGATTTCATACCAACTAACAGCAACATTACGTGTCCCCTGTGACTGCAGAGTGTAACTCAAGCCAGGACATTTGCAGTGGCTCTGTTAGCTTAAGAGGACAATGGAGGCAAAGAAGGGCTAAGAGCGATTTGGCCAGAATCCAAGAAGAATTTTGTTAAGTTAAAAAGAATTCCAAGTTTCTCCCTGTCTCTCTTTTTGAAAAGCCACATTGACGATGACAGTGCAAAGGAAAGCAGCAGTCAGCCATCTGCGAGGGTAAGACATCCCAGGTGCACGGTTGCTCTGAGGCTTATCTAGTTATTTCCTACAATTTACTAACACACAGGACGATACAGGAGCCTTTTCTAAAAGGCATCCCAGGGCCTAGATTCAGAGGACTTGTTCTCATTACAGAAGCCTTGCTCTGCTCTCAAAGATGGGAGAACGCGTACTTTTCGTACTCTGTGACTTCTCCCGTCCTGCTGTCAGCCGACCTCACAGTTGAGGGAGGGTGCGGAAAAGAGGCTTATGACCGTGGACTTGAAGAGGCCTTGAACTGGAACTTGGGGACAACAGCAACGAAACCTTCAGGTAGCCCTTTGTCCTAGAGCTCCTTCCGGGAGCTCTGTCCTGCCAATGAAACAGATGCAGTAACCCCATTGTATGGAGATTGGCTCAAGCCAGTTTTCGTTTTGTTGGGAGGCAACTTGTGTGAGGCGGTCCACGGCACCCATCCTGGGGACGGGGATGGACACGCCTTTCCTTACCACCGCCATCCTTTTTGTCCCGTGTGAATAAGATGGTTCGGGTGAACTGGAGGCAAGAAGCACGGTTTGTACTTTTCATAGTGGTGGGCCAGGAGAAATCAGGAGCTGATGGTTTATTTTAACCTAGACAGTAAAAATGTATATATTTGTTTCACTGCAGGTTCAATAGTAAAATGAGTAACAGCAAAGTGTGTTTTTGTTGCCTTCTGTCTTTTTGTGACAGGGTGCCAACAGAATGAGCTGTGTTCATATTTTCAGTCAGAGCCTCATTCGTTTGCTAACCATCGGGAACATTATATGTAATGATCTTAAGCATTAATCAATTCCTGAGTGTGTCACGTATTTGGAGGGTGCCTTGGAGACTTAGGCTAACCTTCCTGCTTCTTGGTGAAAAGTCTGTGAAGAAACATAGCAGGTTAAGGACCCACAACTTTGGAAAAGTCACGTGATGTGAAACTGGGGTACTCTGCTAAAAATAAATGTATGAGGGGCACCTGGGTGGCTCAGTCAGTGAAGCATCTGCCTTTGGCTCAGGTCATGATCCCAGGGTCCTGGGATCGAGCCCCGCATCACATCGGGCTCCCTGCTCAGTGGGGAGCCTGCTTCTCCCGCTCCCTCTGCTCCCCACTCATGCTCTCTCTCTCTCAAATAAATACATAATATCTTAAAAAAATAAATGTATGATAACTTTTAAAAAAGGATGCAAAGGGCACCTGCTTAGTCAGTAGAGCATGCAGCTCCTGATCTCGGGGCGGGGGTTGTAAGTTTGAGCCCCATGTTGGGTGCAGAGATTACTTTAAAATAAAAATTTTAAAAGGAGGCAGTTAGTAAAACAAACAAACGAACAGAGATGTAGTAATTCAACAGAAGGAGAAAGGTGGCTGGTTGCTCGAAGGCACTAGGCAAGCAGTCTCCTGTCACGCTGGCCAGACTTTGGGAGATGCTAACAGTTTTAAATTCAACAACTGTTATTTTTCACTTTCTCTTCTAAGTGATATCTTTTCTCCACTGTACTGTTAAAAAAAATTCAGCCAAATAACTTTGAAGATCTCATTGACTTTCTTTCTTTCCTTTTTTTTTTTTTTATGAGAGAGAGAACGTGCATGAGGGCATGAGTAGCAGAGGGAGAGGGAGAATCTTAAGCAGGCTCCATGCCCAGCATGGAGCTCGATTCTGAGACCCTGAGATCATGACCTGAGCCAAAATCAAGAGTCGGACACTTAACCCACTGAGCCACCCAGGGGCCCCTAAAGTGATTCCTCTTTCTTAAGTGATTCTTAAGTGATTTTGAAAAAGATTTTATTTATTTATTTGAGAGAGACAGAGAGAGAGAGAGAGAGAGAGAGAGAGAGCGCGTGAGCACCAGCAGGAGGAGGGGCAGAGGGAGAAGCAGACTCCCCGCTGAGCAGGGAGCCCGCAGTGGGGCTCGATCCCAGAACCCTAGGATCATGACCTGAGCCGACTGAGCCACCCAGGCGCCTCTCTTGAGTGATTCTCGACTAGGGCAGCATTCCCCGTGGCAAGTAGAGATGCTCAGAGGAACTGTATGAAGTAGAAGGTCATTCTGGGCAGGAGGGTGGTGGGGCAAGAAGTTATTAACAAAAGAAAAGAAAGGATCGGTTTTAGGCTAGGATATCTTCTTTTGGGGGGGAAGGAAATGGTGGGGTGTTTCTCATGCAGATTACGTTCCTAGTGCTGATCTGGACATTTCAGATTGACTTCAAAAAGTCACATTCCTCAGAGAGGTAGAAACTGTAATTCAATCTTGGCTTGCTGTCCTGGCGGGGGGTGAGTGGCTCCCATTTGTGCTTGTTTTTCTTTTCTTCTTCTTTTTTTTAAATAATACATTAGCTTAGTTCGACTTGCTGATGTTTGTCAGATTATAGTTTGTCTTCCTGTAATTATAGCAACGTTGGTTGATTCCTGCTTTCTTTGTCCTTTATTCTTTAGCCTTATGGAATTTTGCAAATTACAAAAGTAGCAACTACCTGTCACATACCAGGACACACAGTACAGCAGTGTATTAAAGAGAGTTAAGTCCCCCTGCACGTGCTGGGAGTTAAACAGTGGTAAGAGCATCCTTCCTTGCATTTTTCTCCTGCTCAAATATTCTTTTTTTTACAGGGGGTTTCCCCTCCCTCCTTTCATTTCTTCCCTTAAAACTGGAGTCACTTACGCTAAACCCCACCAGAACTTGGTACCTTATCTAACTGCAGCTCCCCAGCTTCTCCCAGAACTGTGATCTTTAACCAGACAGCCTGGAATTGTTCTGGTCAGCATTAGGAGGTAATCCGCTGATGGACCCTTCCATTCCCCTTAGGAAGGCCGTCTTGCCTAAAACAATGCATTTTTTTTTCCTAATAATACCACCCTTCCCACCCCCACCTTGAAAAACCTTTTCTTTTGGGCAGCTCAGTGGCACTCCTTACTGTTTGCTACATGGGATGCTGCCCAATTCGTGAATCGCTGGATAAAGCCAATTTGATCTTTAAATGTACTCAGCTGAATTTTTATTATTGAATCTTCCCTTCCCTCCTTTCCTCTTTCCTTCCTGCCGGCCCGCCTGCCTTTCTTTTAAACAAAAATGAGATAAAATCTTGGGAGAGATATCCAAAAAGCTGTTAATTACGTTATCTCTGGGAAAGGAAACTGGGAGACTTGGGAACAGAGGTCCAAGGGAGATTGACTTTGGAACCGTGCCCTTTCGTGTTGTAAGGGCCAAGGCTGACCGCTCCCAAGATGTGTCACTTAGCTGTGAAGATTATGCTGAGCTAAAAACAATCAAGGCCTGGATGGTTCAGAAAGAAATTTTGACCTTCCCCCCAAAACTGCCTAAAAGAATTTAGATTAGAGGCCTGCTCCTGGAAGAGAGCTATCACCATAGACACCTACATTATAATATGAACTTGGTTTGGTAGACAGGGAGGAATTTAGCAAGGCCTGTCGATCAAAATTCTATGTCCCAGGGCGCCTGGGTGGCTCAGTCGTTAAGCGTCTGCCTTTGACTCAGGGCATGATCCTGGAGTCCNATTATAATATGAACTTGGTTTGGTAGACAGGGAGGAATTTAGCAAGGCCTGTCGATCAAAATTCTATGTCCCGGGGCGCCTGGGTGGCTCAGTCGTTAAGCGTCTGCCTTCGACTCAGGGCATGATCCCGGANTTCCTCTCCTACTCCCCCTGCTTGTGTTCCCTCTCTCACTGGCTGTCTCTATCTCTGTCAAATGAATAAATAAAATCTTTAAAAAAAATCCTATGTCCCATTGTTTCTAGATGATAAACATTCGTTTACCAAACCTTTGCTCTTTTTCATTCTTCCTGAGTTGCATCCCTTCCCTTTGAAGTCTCAGGCCCCTTCCCCTTTCTCCTTAGTTCAGGATGATTTCATGTTGCCTGACTGTCTTTGGAATCTCATGCATGTGCGGATTCCCTATGCATGCAAAATTCAATTTGATTTTGTCCTGTCAATTTGTCTCATGTCAATTTGATTCTTAGTTCAGCTAGAAGAATCCTGGAGGGCAGAGGTCATTTTACCTTCCCCGTGGTACTATTGGCTTCCCCCACTCTTTTCTTTTTCCCAATTAAAAAACTCTTTATCAATGAAGAAAAACCCTCCCTCTCGTCCATCATCAGTGTCCTCTGAAGCATTCCCATTAGGTACAGTGCTTCCTGTGACATTTGCTTTGTCATTGGGAAGGGGCTGGTTTCGAAATGTTGAAGAGTTCTTGGTGAGGTTTGGAATGAAACCAAATAGGACCTGCCTTCTCTTTACATGGTACTTGCATTCCTTGGAAAATTCTGTGTACAGAAACACTGTGCAAAAAATGTTTTTTTTCTCTTTAAGAGTTAGGCAGAGTTAGGTTCTCAGCTCCAATAATTATTAACAGCTTTCCACCCACATGGTGTCTGGTAGGATCTGTGAAGGTCATGAAGGATGCAGAACATTCTTGAGCATTGCAAATGTGCAGCATCCCTGGCCTTTGCCCGTTAAATGCCAGCAGAGTACCCCAATCCTTGCGGCATCCCCTCCCCCAATTTTCAAAGTGCCCCCTGGAAGGCAGGGCCATTCCTTTTGAGAACCACAGGGCTAGCTGCTGCTCCCGGCACTTGGAAAGTTCTTTGCCCTGATGTTTGCAGAGCTGGTTCCTTCTTGTCATTCAGAGCTCAGCTGAAATGTTACCGCTGTCACAGCGCTGGCCTTTCCACCCGATCTACAGAGGCCCCGTTCACCCTGCCACGTTGCTGTCTTTCAGTTCCCTGTGCAGCGTTTATCCCTCTCTGCTGCCTTTCTTTTCTCAGCCATGCCTGGAACGCTCGTTGGCACATTGTGCTCGGCAATCATTAGTCACAGGAAGGGAGAAAAAGGCAGGGAGGGATGGCATCTCTCTTCTCCAGTTGTACAGTTTGGCACAGACTAAACAGAACACAATGTCTTCCTAAAATGTTTTAGCTCAGGTATGATAAATAGCAAAAGGTTAGCTCAATTCACAAGACCAGTGGCTGCTTCAATTTGCCGTGAATAATATTCAGCCGTGTCTGAATTGGCACTTTGCCATGCTCTGCTGAGAACCACATCAGTAATTCTAAAGTGACCTGGTACCTGACAGAGCCGCTTGCTTTCTCCCCAGTCATCATTTCCATCACGTCTTCAAGCGGCAGTTTGGGCAAGTGTGTCAGTAATGTGTAACTTCAGCATCGCTAACCTTTGCAATGAGATATAAACCCCGCAGGGGCGCCTGGCGGGCTCGGTCGGTGGAGCCTGTGACTTGGTCTCGGGGTTGTGGGTTCAAGCCCCACGCTGGGTGTAGTGATGACTTAAATAAATAAACTTCAAACAAAATGAATACATGGGCACCCGGGTGGGCGTCTGAGTCTTGGTTTTGGCTCAGGTCGTGATCTCAGGGTCATGGGATCGAGCCCCGTGTCGGGCTCTGTGCTCAGCGTGGAGTCTGCTTGAGATTCTCCCTCCCTCTGCCCCTCCTGCTCTTGCTCTCTCTCAAATAAATAAATCAATCTAAAATAAATAAATGAAATAAGGCTTCCATGGCTTTTGCATTTTTATCCCTTGGCACATGGCATTTAACTTTAGGTGATGCTCAAATATCCTCCCATTCTGCTTCAGAAGTTTTGATGAAGTTTGAAGCAGGAAGGTTTCATATTAAAATATGTGAGGCTTTTTATTCATTCCATCAATCACTCATTTAGCTGTTGCACAAATATTTATCCAATACTTACTCTATTTCAGGAACTATGCTGTCACCTAATGGAATTTAATTAGCTCCCATTACCAGGCCATAGTACTCCAAATTTCAATGGTTTTTTTTTATGGTAGTCCTGTGATACTTTTAGTTTCCTGGCTGCTGGTATTTTTACAGTTCTAAGAGATGGTCCCGGTGATAGAGTGATACATGTCTAGTGCCTATTGGAAGACCTAGTGTCAGCAAAAGAGCCTGTGTCTTGGCTCTTAGCACCAACGTAATAAAGGATTGGAGATCGGCGCCCCAAGTGAAAGCAGAAAGCAGCTTTATTAAGGACAGTATGCCCTCAAGGTGGGAGAGCAAGAGTGCCAGGCTCAGAGGTGGTAACTGCCCTGAGGCTACGGGGGTCCTTTCCTTTTATGTGAGTGGGGTCTTGCATCATGGACACGGTGATCTCTAATGGAGGCTGCTTCCAATCGTATGGGGGACTCCCCCCACAGGTTGGGAGGGAGAGTTACAAGGTTTGTACGGAAGTGTCATGGCAGCCTTTTTCCATGGAGGGGGGCTATAACCACAGTGCAAACGCATTATAATGAGTCTAGGAGTTACCCTGGGGCAGAGGTGGAAGGGGAGAGACCATGCTCTGCACCTGTGGTTTTTGGTCTGGTAGCTCCAGAGTCTTGAAAGTCACAAGGTCAGAACGTCGTGCCCCTGGGCTTCTAAGTGTAACTTACTGATCACTGTCCTTGCCTCTAGCTCATGTCTAACTAACTGCCTACTCTAAACTCATCACATTTTAAAAAAGATTTTATTTAGTTATTTGAGAGAGAAACAGAGAGAGCACAGGCAGGAGGAGGGACAGAGGAAGAGGGACAAGCAGACTGCCCCCTGAGCAGGGAGCCCCATGTGATACAGGGCTCAATCCCAGGACCCCAAGATCATGACCTGAGCTGAAGTCATATACTTAACCGACTGAGTCACCTGGGGGGCCCCTAAACTTGTCACATTTTAATCATAAACTCCAGCTCCACACTTTCGACAATTCATGTGTAGTAAAATTACTTCATTTGGGGGTAGAGTCCTAACAGTTTTAACATACATATCGATTTGTGTGGCCACCACCACCATCAGGACACAGAACTGCTCCTTCTGCCCCCACCGTTGTCATGTGCTGCCCCTTTGCAGTCAAGGCCTCCCCTACTCCCAGCCCTGGGCAGCCACTGGTCTTCTCTCTGTCCCTACAGTTCTGCTTTTTGAGAATGTCATATAAATGGAGGCATACAGCATGTAACCTTTAGACACTGGCTTCTTTCACTCAGCACGATGCTTCTGTGATTCATCTATTTTGTTGTGTTCATCAATAGTTTCTTCCTGTTTATTGCTGTGTAGTATTCCATTGTGTGGATGTACCACCGTGTGTTTATCTGTTTGTCCATTGGTGAACATTTGAGCTGATTCCAGTTTGGGGCTATTATGAATAAAGCTTCCAGGAATATTTGTGTATAGGTATTTGTATGAAAATATCTTCCTTTATTACATAAAAGGTAATGTTCTATAGATATAATCTTGGCACTTGGCTTTTTACACTGAATACTGTATCCAAGGAGTCACTCCAACTCACTTCATACAGATTTTTCTCCCTCTTATACAGTCACATAGTATTCTATTGTATAGATGTATCACAGTATATTCCACCACACTCCCAAATATGGACATTTCAGTTGTTTCCAATATTTTGCAATTATAAACAATGTTACAATGAATAACTTGGTGCAAATGTATTTTGGTATCGCTGGGTCTTCATACGCTGCTAAACTTTAAAATTTGTAATCACTAACCCATGTTGAGTTCAACAGAAAACAAGACAGAGAGGAATGAAGCACAAGCCTAATTCCTAATAAAAATGATACACGCCTTTACATACTTCCTGTACTAAAAGTTTATCAGCTTCTGGAAATCATGTGTTGATGTACCAATGAAAGGAATGCATTGAGGTATACGGACCTTCAAGGTACAAGGCCCCATACTGGGGTTGTGAAGTGCTTCCCAAAATGGCAGTGGTCATTGGCAACGAGCAGATCTGGGAAACAAGAAGCCAGGGTGCTGGGTGGTTGACCAGGTGAACGTTGAAATCACTGAAAAGACGGGAGAAGTTGAGTCAAAGAGGACAGATGGGGAGCCAAGAACTAAAGCCTTCAGGAATGAGGGCAGTGACCAGGAGGGTAGCAAGACCACTACCAGGATGGGGAAAAGGTGAAAGCATGGGATGGCGAGAGCCAAGGAGGAGGTTTCTCAAGAGTGGGGAGGAGCAAAGACCTAAGGTGGCTTTGGGGAGCGAGGAGAGCCTCAACTCCACGTCCTGCTCTCTCGGAGGTATTGAGCCGTGGGGAGGTGACAGAATAGACAGCTTGCACTTTAGAGGGTCAGCAGACAGCCAAGGACCGCAGGATGTGGAGGGGACATCCGGAGGAGAGGTTCAAGGCTCTAGGGACTTAGCCCATCATGGATGGGAAATTCTAACCTTAACCTAGCCCTGACCCTAACTTAAGCCTCATCCTCACCCTCACCTCCCTGTAAGGTCCAGCTGTAGTAGTGTAAAATGTCCCTTCACTTCTAGCCAGCTGGTGTTGGCAGTAACAGGGAAAGTAGCAGCTGGCTACCATGAGCCATGTGACCCTTTGCTACTGGGGCACTGGGGATGGCTTTCACTGTCCCTTCCGGGTGTTCTCCAAGATTGGGCTCAAGGGCCGAGTTGGGGGTCACAGGGCTGAACTCCTGCAAGTGTGCCGTGCATGGTTCTGGTGTTTAACATCCCGCCTGGAGACTAGCCCGACCTGTCACACCAACACCTGTGTGCCTCTGTGTATTTCCCAGCTTCCCTTTCAGCTGAGTGGGGCCACATGGTTTCGTTTTGGCCAATGGAACATGGGGCGGGGTTGAAAACTGCCACTTCCAGGCTGCACCTGTACAATAGCCCTCATGATTTTTCATGCTGAGACCCTGTTGGTGCGGCTGGAAGCAAAAGACTCTAAAATGGCCGAGTGGAATGCAAGGAACCTGGATCCTCAAGCTTGCCACTTTGAGGAAGCCTGCCTGGGAGAGTTGTTCGGACAGGAACCATCTCATGGGACTCTGTGTGAGTGAGGAATCAACCTTTGTGTTATGCCACTGACGTTGCAGGGTTCATTTGTTTTGTTTTTTAAAGATATTTAATTCATTTATTTGAGAGGGAGAGGGAGCATGAGTGGGGGGAGGGGCAGTGGGAGAGGGACTATTTGAGCCTTAAGAAAAATCTGTGTCTTCCTGTGGAAAAAAAACCCGACTTCTTCAATCTGAATGATCATAAGCATGACGAGGACTGACTTGGAACAGCCCCAGTTTACAACAAGCTTCATCAGTGTTGTGCCATGCAAGAGAAACTGAATGCCAAGATGGCAGAAACTGTGGCCTTAGCACATCCGCCTTGATGGAGATGAGGGGTTCAGGGTGTGAAACGTTTGTCATGGCCTGAATTACCTAGCTTTGAATTCAACTGAGGAACTTGCTGCAAACATTTTGATCTTAATGAAGAGACTCTTGAAATGCTTGATTAAGTGTCTTCTGCAGAATTTCTCCAAAGTGGATGGCAGTGGTGAGTGGCTAATTGTGCCAATTTGGGTCCTCCAGGAAGCAGATGCTAATATGGAGTTAGGAATGCAAGATGTTGACTGGAGACAATGCTCATGAGAGACACAAGGGCAGGGAGCACGAATGGGCAGGGAGAGCCCTTAGACCACGATGCAGATCTGCCCCATGTGCAAGGGATCGGGGAGGAAGGGAAATGGGTGGAATTACCTTAGACTGCAAGGCAGATGTGACAAATCCTTGGTCAGCCCAATGGGGAGTTCTGGAAGAAGGACTGCCTGTAGAAGAGTCGCATGTTGGGCTGAAGTGGTAAGGCCCTGGTACTGCCATTGTGCTTGGTCATTGGCTAGAATCTTCCAGAAGAACACATGGTCTTGTCAGGACTGCTGCCGCTGATCTTGCCAGGTGCTGCAGTTGGAGGCTGTCAGCTAACGGGGCCCCTCAGAGATACATGGCAAACCCTTTCCTGAGGGGAGATCCAGCGTGCAGCATCATTCCTGCCACCATCCACCCTTCGTGCCTCATGGATGCACTTCTCCACACCCGCTCCATGTTCCTGTGGACTTCTCTTGCTGAAGAGAAACCTAGAAGAGGTGAGTACAAAGTGCTACACCTTGCTGTAGTTGCCATCCTCGCTGCCACTGGCTCTCATCTTCTCCTTTCTCCGACATGTGTTCAACACCTGTACTGATTTTCTGTCTACTTGACTTATAATTACTGACAAAAGGGTGTTGAGGTCTCCAATTATAATGGTTGATGTATTTATTTTTTCTTGTAATTCTGTCAGTGTTTGCCTCATTTATTTTGATGCACTGTTGTTAGGTACAAATACATTCAGGATTGTTCTGTTAAGAATTCTCAATTGTTGAGGCTCCTGAGTGGCTCAGTCCGTTGGGTGTCTGATTCTTGATTTCAGCTCAGGTCATTACCTCCAGGGGGCGTCCTGGGATTGAACCTTGGGTCGGGCTCTGTGTTCAGCGGGCGGGCGGGGGGGGGGNCTCCTTCTCCCTTTTTTTTTTTTTTAAGATCTTACTTTTGAGTAATCTCTACATCCAGCATGGGGCTTGAACCTACAACCCTGAGATCAAGAGTCACATGCTTCACTGAGCCAGGCAGGTGCCCCTCTTTTTTTTTTTTTCCCCCTGGGTGTGTTTGTAAGGGCGTTTCTGCATGAAGTTAACATTTTTTTGGTTTTTAAATTTTTATCTTAATTCCAGTATAGTCAGCATAGTGTTATGTTAGTTTCAGGTGTACGATATAGTGACTCAACAAGTCCATACATCACCTGCTACTCATAACGAGAAGTGCCCTCCTTAATCCCCATCACCTATTTCCCCCAGCCCCCCACCTCCCTCCCTCTGGTAACCACCAGTGTGTTCTCTAGAGTTAAGAGTCTGTTTTTTGGTTTGTGTGTCTCTCTCCCCGCCCCTTTGCTCGATTGTTTTGTTTCTTAAATTCCACATATGAGTGAAATCATATGGTATTTGTCTTTCTCTGACTTATTTTGCTTAGTATTATGCTTTCTAGATCCGTCCGTGTTGTTGCAAATGGCAAGATTTCATTCTTTTTTATGGCTGAATAATATTCCTTGCATATATACACCACATCTTCTTCATCCATTCATCAATTGATGGACACCTGGAGTGCTTCCATATCTTGGCTACTGTAAATAATGCTGCTATAAACATAGGGGTGCATGTATCCTTTTGAATTAGCTTTTTTGCATTCTTTGGGTAAATCCCCAGTAGTGTGATTGCTGGATCATAGGGTAGTTCTGTTTTTAACTTTTTGAGGAACTCCATACTCTTTTCCAGAGTGGCTGCACCAGTTTGCATTCCCACCAACAATATATGAGGGTTCCTTTTTCTCCACATCCTTGCCAACACCTGTTGTTTCTTGTGTGATTTTAGCCATGCTGACAGGTGTGAGGTGATATCTCATTGCAGTTTTGATTTGCATTTCCCTGATGATGAGTGATGCTGAGTATCTTGTCATGTGTCTGTTGGCCATCTGGATGCCTTCTTTGGAGAAATATCTGTTCATGTCTTCTGCCCATTTTTTTTTATTTTTTTATTTTAATGATTTTTTATTATATTATGTTAATCACCATACAGTACATCCCCGGATTCTGATGTAAAGTTCGATGCTTCATTAGTTGCGTGTAACACCCAGTGCACCATGCAATACGTGCCCTCCTTACTACCCATCACCAGACTATCCCATTCCCCCACCCCCCTCCCCTCTGAAGTCTTCAGTTTGCTTCTCATAGTCAATAGTCTCTCATGTTTCATTCCCCCTTCTGATTGCCCCCCCCTTTCTTTATCCCTTTCTTCCCCTACTGTTCATCCTAGATCTTATGTTCCATAGATGAGAGAAACCATATGATAATTGTCTTTCTCTGCTTGACTTATTTCACTTAGCATTATCTCCTCCAGTGCCGTCCATGTTGCAGCAAATGTTGAGAATTCGTTCTTTCTGATAGCTGAGTAATATTCCATTGTATATATGGACCACAGCTTCTTAATCCAGTCATCTGTTGAAGGGCATCTCGGCTCCTTCCATGATTTGGCTATTGTGGACAATGCAGCTATGAACATTGGGGTGCATATGGCCCTTCTCTTTACTACGTCTGTATCTTTGGGGTAAACACCCAGTAGTGCAATGGCTGGGTCATAGGGTAGTTCAATTTTTAACTTTTTAAGGGACCTCCACACTGTTTTCCAGAGTGGCTGTACCAACTTGCATTCCCACCAACAATGTAGGAGGGATCCCCTTTCTCCACATCCTCTCCAACAATTGTTGTTTCTTGCCTTGTCTATCTTTGCCATTCTAACTGGCGTAAGGTGGTATCTCAGTGTGGTTTTGATTTGAATTTCCCTGATGGCTAATGATTTTGAACATTTTTTCATGTGTCTGTTAGCCATTTGTATGTCTTCATTGGAAAAGTGTCTGTTCATATCTTCTGCCCATTTTATGATTTGTTTATTTGTTTCTCGTGTATTGAGTTTGAGAAGTTCTTTGTAGATCTTGGATACCAGTCCTCTTATCTGTAGTGTCCTTTGCAAATATATTCTCCCATTCCGTGGGCTGCCTCTAGGTTTTTTGACTGTTTCCTTGGCTGTGCAGAAGCTTTTTATCCTGATGAAGTCCCATATGTTCATTTTATCTTTTGTTTCTCTTGCCTTTGGAGATGNTGAGAAGTTCTTTGTAGATCGTGGATACCAGTCCCTTATCTGTAGTGTCCTTTGCAAATATATTCTCCCATTCCGTGGGCTGCCTCTAGGTTTTTTGACTGTTTCCTTGGCTGTGCAGAAGCTTTTTATCCTGATGAAGTCCCATATGTTCATTTTATCTTTTGTTTCTCTTGCCTTTGGAGATGTGTCGTGAAAAATGTTGCTGTGGCCGATGTCAAAGAGGTTGCAGCCTATGCTCTTCTCTAGAACTTTGATGGATTCCTGTCTCACATTGAGGTCTTTCATCCATTTGGAGATTATTTTTGTGTATGGTGTGAGAGAGTGGTCAAGTTTCATTCTTTTGCATGTAGCTGTCCAATTTTCCCAGCACCATTTATTGAAGAGACTGTCTTTTTTCCACTGGAAGTTTTTTCCTTCTGCCCATTTTTTACTTTAATTCTCAGTTGGCGAGAATTGACCCTTTATCATTAGATAACGCTCCTCCTTATTCTTGATAGTATTCCTTGTTCTGAAGCCTACTTTGTCTAATATTAATATAGCTACTCTAGTTATCTTTTGGTGAGTGTTTTGATGGTATATTTGTGTCTATCCTTTTAATTTTTAACCTGTGTCTTTATACCTAAAGCAGGTTTCTTATAGACAACATATATTTGGGTCTTGTTTTTTTTTTTAAATCTACTCCAGCAATCTTTCTTTTAATTGGTACATCCAGACCATTCTCATTTAAAGTGATTATTGATATAGTTAGATTAATATCTGCATCTCTATAACTGTTTCCTATTTATTGCATTTGTTCTTTGTTTCCATGCCACCCTCTTTTTCTGTCTTCTATGGTTGCAGTTGAATTTTTTTTAAGATTTAATTTTTAAGTAATCTCTACACCCAACGTGGGGCTCTAGCTTACAATCCTGAGATCAAGAGTCGCATGCTTTACTGACTGAGCCAGCCAGGTGCCCCTGTAATTGAGCTTTTTATTTGATTCCATTTTATTTCCTCTCTTAGTATACTATTATACCAATATATGCCCTAGAGTTTATAATATACATTTTTAAAGATCTTATTTTATTTTATTTTTTATTTTTGAAAAAAGATTTTGAGAGAGGGATGCCTGGGTGGCTCAGTCGGTTAAGTGTTTGCCTTTGGCTCAGGTCGTGATCCCAGGGTCCTGGGATCAAGTCCCTCATTAGGGGTCCTGGGATCAAGTCCTGCATTGGGGGGTGGTCCTTGCTTGGCGGGGGACCTGCTTCTCGCTCTGCCTGCCACTTCCCCTGCTTGTGTTTGCGCTCTCTCTCACTCTGACAAATAAATCAATAAAATCTTAGAAAAAAGATTTTGAGAGAGAAAGAGAGTGCGCGCACTCCTGTGAGAGAGAGCATGAGCAGGGGGAGGGGCGTGGGGAGGGGCAGAGGAAGAGGGAGAAGAAGAGTCCCTGCTGAGCAGGGACCTGGATGCAGGACTGGATCCCAGGACCCTGGGATCATGATCTGAGCCAAAGGCAGTTGCTTAACTCACTGAGCCATCCAAGGGCCCCTAAAGATTTTAAGTCATCTCTACACCCAACATGGGGCTCTAACTTATAACCTGGAGATCAAGAGTCACACGCTCTACTGATGAGCCAGCCAGTCTACCTTCAAATAATACTGTGCAGAGTCTTTTGGGGTCCTACCTCCAGCCCTCCGGCCTCCCCAGGGCACTGACGGCAACTATAACTTATAGTTTGTGCGATTCCTGCTGTGTCCCTGGCAGGAGTGTGCCCCCTTTGGGGGCAAGTACCTCTTACACTGCAGAGCTCAAAGTAATGGGGGCTGAAAGCACAGAATCTCCTTCCTAGGACGTTGTTGGGAATGAATGTATATGGGGTCACTTCTGCTTCTACCCCTTGGTTTCTGTACCCACGTGTTTTTCCTCTTGGGGCACTGGTGTCCTCTAGAGGTCTCTGGTTTGGCATTTACACTGGGTCCTGGAGGACAGTAGCAGTTCCTCGCAGGCTACGGCTTCCGAGCTGGTGCTTTAGCTGTACGTACAGCAGGCCACTCCACTGCTTGACTGTCAGCCACTTCTGAGTAGCGTGGCATGCACCGCACCTAGCGTGTCCTGTGGTCACAGGCACACTCCCACACTTCCTTTGAAGTAAGCCCCTGGTTGGATGCTGTGCTGTGTCAGATTCTGTGGTGTGGATCGGGCATTCCTTAAGTCCCTGGGTCGTGATGCTGGCTGAGGTCCCGGGGGGCAGGAAAGGCGAAACCATGCCTCCGACTAAGTGTCCATTTCCATGAGAAAGAAGGGCTGGTCCTTCCAGGACAGAAGAAGTCCCATTGTCCCCATTGCTAGTCATGAGCCCAGCGCTGGGATTGCCCCTCCTGCTGGCTGCCCTGCCCCGCAGAGGAGAGGCACAGGAACTTCGTGCTGTTGGTGCCCCTCTCTCCAGCGCGTTCCTGATGGCCCTGGTGAACAGTGTGTGCCCCAAGCTGTTCAGTACAATCCAGTCCGCTAGTGCGTGTTCTGGCCCCATATGACTTCTCCATTCCAGCCTGCCACCTCTCCGAGCCTACTGATCACTGCCTGTCCTGGCGGTTCAGGCATTTCTACCCACCTTAGAATCAGCCAACATGTTTTCCGTGCTTCTAGGAGCCATACTAGCCATGTGTTCCTGTCATCTTTCAGGGTCCTTGTCAGGGTGTCAGATCCTGTATCCCAGGGGAGTAGTTCTATATTTATAAACTATCTTTTATCCAAATTTATGTTCCATCTCCCTATTTCTTACCTGGAACCCCTTGATTGAGGGACACTTTGGATCTCTGGTCATTAATGTCCTATCGTCCTCTAAATGTCCCCCCTTTCCCCAGTGTACAGTCACCGGAGTAATGGTCATAAGTCTCTGCAGGGAAGAACTGGAAGTACTTTTTAAAAATTTTAATTCCAGTATAGTTGACATACGGTGTTTTAGTAGTTTCAGGTGTACAATATAGGGATTCAACGATGCTATACATGACTCCGTGCTCATCAAGATACCTGTGCTCTTAATCCCCTTCCCCTGTTTTCCCCATCTCCCACCCACTTCCCCTCTGGTAACCATCAGTTTGTTCTCTAGAGTTAAGAGTCTGTTTTTTCGTTTGTCGCTTTTTGTTTGTTTTGTTTCTTAAATTCCACATATGAGTGAAATCATACGGCATTTGTCTTTTTCTGACTGATTTCACTTATCATTACACTCTCTAGATCCATCCATGTTGTTGCCCCTGTTGTTTCTTGTGTTTTTGGTTTTAGCCATTCTGACAGGTATGAAGTGATACCTCATTGTGGTTTTGATTTCCATTGTTCTGATGATGAGTGATGGTGAACATCTTTTCACGTGTCTGTTGGCCATCTGGATGTCTTCTTCGGAGAAATGTCTGTCCATGTCTTCAGTCCATTTTTTAAAAAAGATCTACTTATTTCAGAGCAAGTGGAGAGAGGGAGAAGGAGAGAATCTCAAGCAGACTCCCTCCTGAGTGCAGAGCCTGATGTGGGGCTCGATCTCACCACCCTGAGATCATGACCTGAGCTGACATCAAGAGTCGGACACTCAACCAACTGTGCTACCTGGGTGCCCCTTTGGTCCATTTCTTAATTGGGTTATTTGTTTTTTTTAGCGTTGAGTTGTATAAGTTCTTTATATATTTTGGATACTCACCCTTTATCAGATATGTCATTTGCAAATATCTTCTCCCATTCTGTAGGTTGTCTTTTAGATTGTTTCCTTTGCCATGTAGAAGTCTTTTATTTTTTATTTTTTTAAAAGATTTTATTTATTTATTTGACACAGAGAGAGACAGCCAGCGAGAGAGGGAACACAAGCAGGGGGAGTGGGAGAGGAAGAAGCAGGCTCCCAGCAGAGCAGGGAGCCTGATGAGGGGCTTGATCTCAGGACCCTGGGATCACACCCTGAGCTGAAGGCAGACGCTTAACGACTGAGCCACCCAGGCGCCCCAGAAGTCTTTTATTTTGATGTAGTTCTGATAGTTTATTTTTGTTTTTGTTTCCCTTGTCTCAGGAGACCTATCTAGAAAGATGATACTATGACCAGTATCAGAGAAATTACTGCTTGTGCTCTGTTCTAGGATTTTTATGGTTTCAGATCTCACATTTAGGTCCTTAACTCATTTCAAGTTTATTTTTGTGTATGGTGCAAGAAAGTGGTCTAGTTTCATTCTTTTCCATGTAGCTGTCCAAGACTGGTACTATTATTATGGTATGTATCTGCCATGGTGATACGGTGTTCTTCCTCCTGGGGACCCAGCCACCTCTTTAGTCAATGGGTTTTGGGTCTGAAAACTGACTCAGGTCAGGAACTGGACAGGGGATCATAGCTTTTTATTGGGGTGTTACCCTCAGCCTCTTTTCTATTGCTGCTTTACAATATCCTTATTGGCTCTCCATCTATTTGCCCCTGGGACACCATACTCTAGTAATCCTCTTATTGTTTTCTGTCATCGGGTAAAAGCATTTTAAAAGTTGTGTATTAGACGGGCACCTGGCTGGCTCAGTTGGTAAGTTGCAATTCTTGATCTTGGGGTTGTCAGTTTGAGTCCCATGTTGGGACTTAAAATCCTAAAAAAAAATTGTGCATTTGAGAAGTAAAAAAATTGCCCTTATGGCTATCTAGTTCCAGTAATGTGGTGGACAAGGTCAATGCTTCACAACTGCATCAGTGACACTAATATTAATATTAATTTATATCGCTAACACAGCAGCAGTAACAGGACCACAGACTGGGTAAAGATATTTATTGTCTCACAGTCCTGGGGACAAGGAGTCTGAGATCAAGGTGTTAACGTTTTTCTTTAAGTAATCTCTATACCCAATGTGGTACTCGAACTCAGGACCCCGAGATCAAGAGTTGCATGCTGTTCTGACTGAGCCAGCCAGGTGTTCCTGGGCTTTGTTTCTTTTCTTTTCTTTTTTAGATTGATTCATTTATTTTAGAGAAGAAGGGAGGGGCAGAGAGAGAAGAGACTCCCAAGCAGACTCTATGCTGAGCACAGAGCCCAATACAGGGCTTGATCCCACGACCCTGAGATCATGACCTGAGCTGAAACCAAGAGTCGGATGCCCAGCCCACTGTGCCACCCTGGCGCCCCAGATCTTTTTTTTTTTTTTCTCTTTTGAGGGTTGTGAGAGAGAATCTTTTCCATGCCTCTCTCCTAGCTTCTGGTGCCTTGGTGGCAGTCTTCAGTGTTCCTTGGCTTGTAGACACATCTTTGCCTTCGTCTTCACCTGGAGTTCTCCCTAGGTCTCTGTCTCTGTGTCCAAATTTACCCTCTTTAATGGATACCAGTTACGTTGGACTAGGGTCCACCTCGATGACCTCATTTTATCCTGATTACCTCTGTAAATACCCTCTTTCCACATAAGGTCCTATTCTGAGGTACTGGGGGCTAGGACTTCAACATCTCTCTTTTGGGAGGATATTCAACCCATAACACTAACCCTTTTGAGGAAGGAGATAAAAACACTAGAATACATATTCATTTTTTAAACCACAAAGTAAGACATTAATGTTTAATATATATATTGACATCATGGGCACGCTCGCTTAGTCTTACGTGTGACAGTTGGCAGAAGCAGGATGCGGGGTATCCTGAGGGAGACGCAGGAGTTCCGCACATGGCGGGGTTGGCAGTGCTGCTGCACTGACTCTTCAATTTCCAGTGAATTGCAAGGTTTTGCCACTTACTATGCCAAGTTAAGTGAATTCATGGATAATATGAATTAAACGAACCCTTACAAAAGGTACGTGTGGATTAAAAAGTTTCCTGCAAAAACAAACAAATAAATACCCCTCTGCTCAATGCCTCCCCCCACAAACCCTGCCATAGAATGAAAATAACACTAATTCTGCAAGCACAAATAAATAGCGAACAAAGGAAAAAAGGAAAAAAGAAGGGTAAATAGAAAGCAGAAATGAAGGTGGTAGGAAGGATCCAATAAACAAGCAGCAAAAAGTGTAAACAGGTGAAACTTACAAGTTCAACAACATATATTGACAAATTGTGTTTTTAAAAAATCCATGTATACACTGTTTATGAGAGAGACACCTAACTCTAAGGACAGAGAAAGTTGGAAAGTAAGAAGACAGAAAAAATTATGTTCAGGAAATATAACCAGAAGAAAGCTGGTGCCACAGTATTAATATCGGACAAACTAGACTTCAAGGTAGAAAACACGATTAGGCCTAAATGTGGGCACTACATCATGACGAAGGAACAATCCGTCAAGAAGGTATAGAAATTATGGGACAGCTGGGTGGCTCAGTCGGTTAAGTATCTGACTCTTGATCTCAGCTCTGGTCTTGATCTCAAGGTCAAGGCACTCAAGCCTCACATTGGGATCCATGCTAGGTGTGGAGCTTACCTAAATAAATTTTTAAAAAATTTAAAAAAGAAGATATAGAAATTCTAAACCTTCTGATTACCCCCCCCTTTCTTTATCCCTTTCTTCTCCTACCGATCGGAAGGGGGAATGAAGCATGAGAGACTATGGACTCTGAGAAACAAACCGAGGGCTTCAGAGGGGAGGGGGGGTGGGGGAATGGGATAGGCTGGTGATGGGTAGTAAGGAGGGCACATATTGCATGGTGCACTGGGTGTTATACACAACTAATGAATCATCGAACTTTACATCAGAAACCAAGGATGTACTGTATGGTGACTAACATAATATAATAAAAATATTATTATGAAAAAAAAGAAATTCTAAACCTGTATATATCTAATGATAGCATCATAAAAAAGCACAAAAAGCAAAATTACAAGGAGAAAAGGGTAAATATACACAAATAGGACAGACTTTAACATACTTCTCTTTATATTTGAGTAGTTACACAGACAAGAAATTAGTGAAGTATAAAAGATTTGAAAGCACAATTAATAAGCTTTCTCTACTGGACATACATAGAATCTTACATCCATCAATTAGGTGATACATATTTTTTTCAAGCACGCATATAACAGTTCAAAAAAATGGATCATTAACTTGCCAAGTACGTAACAAATACCAAAGAATATTTGTCACGGAGATCATATCGTGGAGATCTCTGACCATCATGAAATTAAGTTAGAAATGATAAACAAGAGGGTGCCTGGGTGGCTCAGTTGGTTAAGCGTGTGCCTTTGGCTCAGGTCATGATCCCAGGGTCCTGTCATGATCCCAGTATCCTGGGATCGAGCCCCGTGTCGGGCTCTCTGCTCAGCAGGGAAGCCTGCTTCTCTTTCTCCTACTCCCCCTCCTTGTATTCCTTCTCTTGCTGTCTCTCTCTCAGTCAAATAAATAAATAAAATCTAAAAAAAAAAAGAAATGGGAAAACTGAGCAGACTTATGATTATTAGTGAAATTGAAGCAGTGGTTAAAATCCAGCAACCAACCAGTAAGCAAATACGCAACTCACCATGCACAGCCTAGAGAGCTGGTTGTACAGCTGAGTCTATCAAACACGCAAGGAACAGAGAATCTTAATACTACATAAACGGTCACAGTAAATCCCTTTCAACTCATTTTTTTAAAGATTTTATTTTTTAAGTAATCGCTACACCCAACATGGGGCTTGAACTCACAACTTGGAGATCAAGAGTTGCTCGCTCTACTGACTAAGCCAGCCAGGCGCTGCCCCCAAAATATTTTATAAGGCTAATGTAAACTTGATGCCAAATGATGCAAAGCTAGTATGAGAAATGACAACTACAGGCTAACTTCACTTAAGAACATACATGCAAAAATGCAAAACAAAATACGAGTGATCAGAAATAATAATGTATAAAAATACATTATGGCCAAGTTGTATTTATCTCCATAATATGAATGCTTTTTAAAAAGATTTATTTATTGGGGCGCCTGGGTGGCACAGCGGTTGGGCGTCTGCCTTCAGCTCAGGGCGTGATCCCGGCGTTACGGGATCGAGCCCCATATCAGGCTCCTCCGCTATGAGCCTGCTTCTTCCTCTCCCACTCCCCGCTTGTGTTCCCTCTCTCGCTGGCTGTCTCTATCTCTGTCGAATGAATAAATAAAATCTTAAAAAAAAAAGATTTATTTATTTATTAGAGAGAGGACATGAGACAGAGGGGCAGAGGGAAAGGGAATCTGAAGCAGACTGTGCTGAGTGCAGAGCCCTACAGGGGGCTCGATCTCACAACCCTGAGATCGTGACCTGAGCTGAAACCAAGAGTCAGACGCCTAACTGACTGTGCCACCCAGGCGCCCCTGTAATATGAATGTTTTAACATTAGAAAAATCTACTGAGGGGTGCCTGGGTGACTCAGTCAGTTAAGCTTCTACCTTTGGCTCAGGTCATGGCCCGAGGGTCCTGGGATCGAGCCCTGCATTGGGCTCCCTGTTCAGTGGGAGTCTGCTTCTTCCTCTCCCTCTGCCTGCTGCTCCCCCAGCTTGTGCTCTCTTTCTCTCTCTGTCAAATAGATAAATAAAATCTTTAAAAAGAAAAAAGAAAAAGAAACTCCCCTGGATCACCGCAATAATAAAGGAGCAAAACTATCAGTTCTATTCCACTGTGGGTCCCAATCAGTATAGTAAGAAAAGGAAAGTAAATAAAAAGTGAGGATTGAAAAAGGAGAAACAAAGGTTACGATTAGCAGATGGCATGCTGGTCTACATAAAAATACGAGAGAATATACAAATTATTAAAAAATTAGGAACAGTTAGCAAGGTTTGAGGATATAAGAGCAATATGAAAAAGCCAGTAGGGCAATAATTAGAGCTTACAGTAGCAAGAAATACTGAAAGTCACCCAAGAATAGATCTAACAAAAGATGTGTAAGACCTGCATGCAGAAAAGCATAAATATTTATTGAATGACATTAAAGAAAACCTAAGTTAATGGAGGGTTAAAATATGTTTATGTATAGGAAAACTTAGTAAGTAATCATATCAAGTCTCTCTAAATTCACTTAGAGATTTCATGCAATTCCAATTAAAATTCTAAATAGGACCGAGAATAGCCAAGACGATATCAAAGCAGCACAATATACCCTAGCAGATGTCAACACTTTTTGTAAGTGGTAGTAATTAAGACAGTGCAGAGAAAAATAAATAGACCAGTGGAACAACAGAGAGAGCACGGAAACAGACCCACACATAAATGGGAACTTGACACATGACCAGTGCAGAGAGGAGGAATTATTTATTTTTTTGAATTTTTTTCTTTTTAAAATTTAAATTCAATTAATTAACATATAGTGTATTACTAATTGCAGAGGTAGAGGTCAGTGATTCATCAGTCTTATATGATAGCCGGTGCTCATATCACGTGCCCTCCTTAATGCCCATCACCCAGTTACCCCATCCCCCCGCCCCCCTCCCTTCCAGCAACCCTCAGTTTGTTTCCTAGAGTTAAGAGTCTCTCGTGGTTTGTCTCCCTCTCTGATTTTATCTTGTTTAATTTTTCCCTATCTTCCCCTATTGTCAGGAGGAATTATTTAATAAACGTTGCTGGAACCATTTGGTTATCCATAGGGAAAGAAACATAAAATTACATCCTGACTGCATGTATACAAAAACAAATTCAAAGTGGCCTTATGACCTAAATGTAACAAGTACTTGAGAACTTCTGGAAGATAATATAGGCAAATGTCTTTATGTTCTTGTGATAGGGAAGGATTTCTTAAAATGTAAAGAGATAAACCATGAGTGAAAGCTTGATACATTTTACTACCTGGAAAATTTAAAATTTGCGTACAAGTAAAGAAATCATGAACACAATGAAAAATAAGCCATGGACGATGAGGACAAGGTATTTGCGACATCCTTGTTCATACCTCAGACCCTTGGCCCCTGGTCTTCCTCTGCCTGGAGCAGTCTTCATCCAAATACACATTTGGCTCTCCCCTTCAAGTCAGTGCCCATGTTTTGCTCCTTAGAAAGAAGCAAAAATATGAAGATTGGACAAAATTGGGTAGTGATGATGTCATGACATGACATAGTTATTTTACTCTTCCCCTAGCATGTGCTCGAAATGATTCCTTTGAAGAAAGTGCCACTAGTTCAGGATCCTCTATTCTGGCGTATGCTTGAGTTAAGAGCTTAAACAGTTTGGTAATGCTACCATTTTCCCACCCTCGTGGCCCCTTCTTGCTGTTACACTCCAGCTGTGGAGGTATCTGCTGAACGGGGATCACACAGTTATTGAACTTGAACTTGAAACTCAGCTTTATCTGGAGCAGGAATCAGCCAACTTTTTCTGTCAAGGGCCAGATAGTAAATATTGTCAGCTTTGTGGACCACATGCGCTCTCCTGCAACTACTCACCCCTGCCGTGGAGCTCGAAAGCAATGTGGCAGGCAGAATTCTAGGGTGGTCCTCAGGATTCCTGGCCCCTGATGTATACACACTTAATTCCAATTGTTCCATTAGACATTAATGTAGGTGCTGCTGTGACCGTCCTTGGTAGACTTAACCTAATCAGGTGAATCTTTAAAAGGAATGGGACTCTTCCCAGTAAGAGAGATTCAAAGTGCTGGGGCACCTGGGTGGCTCAGTTGGTGAAGCATCTGCCTTCGGCTCAGGTCATGATCCCAGGGTCCTGGGTTCGAGTCCCGCATCGGGCTCCCTGCTCAGCGGGGAATCTGCTCTCTCTCTCTCTCTCTCTGTGCTCCCTCTCTCTCTGTGTTGTCTTGTGTTCTCTCTCAAGTAAATAAAATCTTTAATGAAAAAAACCCCCAAAGTGTTAAAGAAGTTCAACATGAGAGAAATTCTCTGTAGCTGGCTTTGAAGATGGAGGGGCCATGTGGCCAGGAATGGGGGAGAGGCGGGCTTTAGTTGCTGAAAGCAGCCCAGGGCCAATGGCCAAGTAGGACACAGGAGGCCTCGGTCTTATAACTAAGGAACTGAATTCTGCCACCACCAATGTGAGCTTGATAAAAGACTCTGAGCCTCAGATCAAAGTGCTGCCCCCGCTGACACCTTCCTTTCAGCCTGGTGAGATCTTGACCAGAGAACCAGCTGAGGCCTGCCCAGACTTCTGAGCGACAGAAACTGTGAGGTAATGAATTTGTGTTGTTTTAAGCCACGAAGTCTGTGGTAGCTTGTTATACAACGGTAGGACACTAACATAAGTAGCCATTGACAATATGCAAATGCATGAACAAGAGAGGCTGTGTTCCAATAAAACTTTATTTATGCACACTGAAATTTGACTTTCATGTAATTTTTGTATGTCACAAAATATTATGCTTTTTTGTGTTTTTTCCCCAACCATTTAAATATATAAAAACTATTCTAGGGGATAGAAGGCATAACAGGGAGTAGAGTCACTGGTATTGTAATAGCGTCATATGGTGACAGATGGGAGCTACACTCATGGTGAGCAGAGCATAACATACAGACTTGTCAAGGGGTGCCTGGGTGGCTCAGCTGGTTAAGTGGCCGACTCTTGGTTTTGGCTCAGGTCGCAGTCTCGGGGTTGTGGGATCGAGCCCCGTATGTGGCTCGGCGCTCTCAGTGCGGAGTCTGCTTGAGATTCTCTCTCTCTCTCGCTCTCCCCCTCCTGCCATGCTCTCGTTCTCTCTCAAATAAATACATTTTTTAAAAAAAACAAACCCCAAAACATACAGACTTGTCAAATCACCATGTTGTACACCTGAAACTAATGTAACATTGTGTGTCAACTATACTTCAATAAAAAATAAAATATTAAAAAAATTAGAGGGGTACCTGTTTGGCTTAGTCAGTAGAGCCTGTGACTCTTGATCTCGGGGTTGTGAGTTTGAGCCCCATGTTGGGCATAGAGATTACTTAATAAAAAAAAAGCTATATTTAAAACAAATAAGAGTATCTAAAAAAGCCCATTCTTAACTCATGGGCTGAAACCAGTGGTGAGATGAATTTGGCCTGTGGGTTATATTTGCCAACCCCTGATCTAGGAATTGGTGCATTTTTTCATCCAACCCTCTGAACTTTTAAGAAATTTTCGTGTCTTATAAGAATATGGAAATGGGTCTCTAACACATTCTTCAAGATTCTCAATGAGCTTCAGTTCATTCTCTTCACATAGCATCGTAAGCACCATAGCATTTTTCAAACATTTGGTACATTTTAAGACAATTTTCTCTAATGGCCTAAGTCTTCTAAATATCAAATCTAAACTATAAAACCATTTAATTTATACATCAATTTCTAACGCTCAAATAGGTTTAAAGGAACATTGCCAACTATCTAATGAAAATATTGTAGTTATTTATTTATTTTATGTCTCCAAGGAAGTACTCTTTATTCTTTTGACTGTATGATTCTAATTAGTTGCTAAACATGCATGGCCTTTCTTAAGACATGATAATTAGTATGGATGTTGCCATAACAATCTTCTAGCAATTTACATTTTCTGAATATCTGGTATATCATGCATTAATTTTTATCATTTAATGAAATTACTAAATCAGGAACTTAGAATGCTGTGCTTAAGCTATCTTTAATTAGAAATGGAGAGATGGAAACATCAGGACCCTGGGAAATCACAGTGTGATGGCCGAAGATAGACATGATTCAGGGAAAGCTTTCTGATTTAGTTTCGTGGGGCTACCATGACGAAGTACCAAAAACTGGGGGCTTAAAGCAACAGAAATTTTTTCTCTTACAGTTTTGGAGGCTAGAAGTCTGAAATTAAGGTGTCAGCAGGGCCTTGCTCCTTTGGAAACCTTTTGGGAAGAAAGCTTCCTTCTCTCGCTCTCTCAAAGCTTCTGTTGTTTGCTGACAGTGGCGGGTGTTCCTTGGCTTGTGGAGGCATTGCTCCAGTCTCTGCTTCTTTTTTTTTCTTTTTAAGATTTATTTGTATATTTGAGAGAGAGAGAGAGAGCAGGTGCATGCGAGCATGGGGGGGAGGGGGGGAGAGGAAGGGGGGCAGAGAGTCTCAAGCAGGCTCCATGCTGAGTGTGGAGCCCAATGCGGGGCTTGATCTCAAGACCCTGAAATCACGACCTGAGCCCAAACCAAGAGTTGGTCACTTAACCAAATGAGCCACCCAGGCACCCCACCAGTCTCTGCTTCTATCATCACGTGGCTGTCTTCTCCCTTTGTGGTTTGTTTGTTTCTTTCTTTCCTTTTTTATTAAACAAAAGCATATATGTATATTTTCAAAGATTTTATTTTTAAGTAAACTCTACCCCCAATGTGGGGCTCGAACTCACAACCCCGAGATCAAAACTTGCACATTCTACTGACCGAGCCAGCCAGGCGCCACAACAAAAGCGTATATTAAACCATTTTATTGGAAACGTTGAAAGTTAAGGCACTTTAAACTTTATGGCTTCCTTGAGGTTACGGTTTTTGGCTGCATTAATACTGTTTCAGAAAAAAAGCATGTGGACTAAGCCTGCCTTCCAGATGCCCTGGTGTGGGTTCCATATTCATGAAAGGATTAAGTACACTTTAAGTACACTATATTTAACAATTGGTAGCTTTCCTTTCAGCTCATTAACTGAAACTCGAGAAACAGCGTGGTTTTCTGTACATGCTACTGTATTAATACAAAATTCATTAATGTCTATTAGAAAGTTTCTTTCATGAGTAAAGAGTAGAAGGTAAATTTTGCAGGCTGCTGTAAAATACTGTGGAATGTCTCATAAGGCTTTAAATTGCTATCAAATGCCGCAGAAGTCAGAAAAATAAGACTAGAGAATTTGTTAAAGGCTATTTTCTTAGTTTGGGAAAATTTCAGGGTAGAAATGCTACTTCATCTTATAGACATACATACTCCGAAAGGTGTATCAAGCTCTTTGATGATATTTAAAAGTATTTTGGGTCACGTTATCTGCATGTGAATGTTATTTGATGCTTGACAGTTGTTTCTAAAAGTATGATTCTGAGTGTAAAAATGGAATACGACACTTATTTTATGCGTCTGTTGGCCTATTTTTCACAGCTAAATGTTTCCCTGTGTGTTTCCGAATGTCTGCTATTCTGCTTATAAGGACACCACTCATATTGGATTGGGGCCGACCCTAATGACCTCCTCTTAAAGAGATCACATCTGTAATTATTTCTTTTTACAATTTTTAAAAAAGATTTTATTTATTTATTTGTCAGAGAGAGAGAGAGTGAGCACAAGCAGGGAGAGTGGCAAGCAGAGCAGGCAGAGGGAGAAGCAGGCTCCCTGATGAGCAAGGAGCCCAATGCAGGACTTGATCCCAGGACCCGGAGATCATGACCTGAGCCGAAGGCAGATGTTTCACCGACTGAGCCACCCAGGTGTCCCTCCTTTTCTTTTCTTTCTTTCTTTTTTTTTTTAAAGATTTTTATTTATTTATTTGACAGAGAGTGAGAGAGCACAAGCAGGGGGAGCAGCAGAGGGAGAGGGAGAAGCAGGCTCTCTGCCGATCAGGGAGCCCCATGTGGCGCTTGATCCTGGGATCATGACCCAAGCTGAAGGCAGACACTCAACCGACTGAGCCACCCAGCGCCCCTGTAATTATTTCCAAATAAGGTCATGTTCACAGGTGCCAAGGACTAGGACTCCAACATATCTTTTGGGGGGACACAATTCAACCCATAACACTTTTCTAGAGAAAAAGACAAGAATGTAAGGTAGAACCAGAATGTTAGAATAGGAGTGACCTCAACATTTTTCTATAATAGCCATTTGGTTTTACATTTGGAGAAACTGAGGCATAGAACAGTCAGGAGACTGGCCCAAAGTCATGTAACTAGACGAGGACAGAGTTGGGACTGGAAATCAGTAATGATGGGGAAATGTACAAAGCATGCAAAAGCATTCTGGGTAAATGCCTGAAATACTCAAGGTCAGCCCTAGAGAAAAAGTGAGAATCAGGCAAAGTTTATCTGAGCCCTTGTCACCTCTCTTTCATTTCTCTTTTCCTCCCTGTTGGAACCTCCTCAGCTGTACCCTCTCCTCTAGAAACAGGTGATATTTCCTGAGTGCTTCCTCTGGGTTAGGCATTGTGCTAAGTCTTCTGTGATACTATAATGTAGCTGTAAGTGCTAATATGATCCCATTTTACGAATGAGGAAACTGAGCCTCAGAGACATTAATTAACTTGCCCAGAGCCTTGCAGCTTGTAAGTGGCTGGGCTGAGAGGCAAACACAGGCAGAACCCACATTCTTTTTTTTTTTAAAGATTTTTATTCATTTATTTGAGAGACAGAGAAAGAGAGTGGGATCCAGAATCTGAAGCAGACTCCATACTGAGTGCAGATCCTGACGTGGGCTCAGTCCAACAACCGTGAAATCACGACCTGAGCTGAAACCAAGAATCAGATGCTCAACCAACTGAGCCAACCAGGCACTCCCAGAACCCACATTCTTAACCACTTTGCCACCCTGCATCTTCGTTTTTGCTGTTGACCCCTCCTTACTGCCATATGCTTGCGCACCCTTTACGCTTTGCCCAGGGACTCTCCTGCAGGCCCTCCTTAAGCCTGCCTTTCCAGAGAGGGTCCTACATTTCAGGATCATCCCTTGGACTCTGCCTGTTGCCATGTTGAGGTGTAAAGAAAGAAACCAGCTGGCTGTATGAGCAGGGCCTCCCAGGGACCTAGGGTCTGTTTCTGCAAGGATCTAGTGTCTGTTCCTCAAATCTGAAGATTCAGAAACTTTGTCTTGTTGGCTTCCCCAGGAGCCTTCAGGTCTAGGGTCAGAATTGCCCTATCTAGATTTACGAGTGATTGATTGCTAATCCAGAAAAGCAATTTGAGAATTTACACTGAAAACTCTGCTTGCCAAGTGTTGCAAGTATTGCCAAGAGAGCGATATTGGGAAGGGAGGGCCATTCAGACAGGGCCTTGCCAGGGGTCCCTTAGTGAGATCCTTACGCCCGTATTCTGGGTCCTGGTCTCCCCCCAGCAAAGGGATTAGGGCAAATGGGGTGGGGGAAATGCTGGGCATAGGCTTGACTTCTGGGTAGCAGGGTCCCAGGGGCTGGGTTGTCTCAGGCCTTTCCAGCAGCCTGGGGCAGGCAGCATTACGTGGAGAAGAGCCAAGGTTTTAACAGGAAAGCCAACATAGTGCCTTGAGTCCAAAGGATGTGGGAGGACCGAAAGGGGAATGTGAGGAGGGAATTCAGTAGCTCAGAGAGATGGGGGAAGGCAAACCGAGAGGAGACAGTGCCAGATTCTTGGCTCCGTCTAGATCTTCCCTTTGGCTCTTCGGATTTGGTCCTGCACCAGGTCCTCCTGGTGATCAGACCTACAGTTCTTCCTAAGGGCTTTGACTTGACCTGCTATTTGGGTTCTTGGCAGCCTACGCTGCTTCTGGTAGAAGCCTCACCCTCTGGCTCTGGCCCCATAAAACCCATCTTCCCCAAGACGGGAGGATTCAGATAATGAGCTGCAGATCTGTGGTTGCTGAGGTCCCCACCAGCTGCCCTGGCAATACCCTGCTACTCTCTGCCCCGAGTCCGTGATGTACAGAAGGAAAATGCAGAGCTCCATGGGTGGGTTTCCACTCCGGCAGCCTGGAAAGTACAAGCGAGGGCAGAATCCAGTCTATCGTCACTTCCAAGAGCTAGAAAGGCTCGAGGCAGAAGTTTTGCAAGAGACATGTTGGATTTTCCAATGTCGCTGGCTTTTCTCTTTGTATCATTAGATTTAAACTTTCTTCTTCTGGGGGCCTCCTGGCTGGCTCAGTCCAAGGAGCAGGCTGCTCTTGATCTCAGGGTCGTGAGTTTGAGCCCCACATGGGGTGTAGAGATGACTTAAATAAATAAAAAAACTTAAAAAAAATTATTTCAACTTCTGTCCTGGTCTCTTCCACTTCTTGGACATTCTTGAGCTAGGCCTTCACTTCTTATTTAATTAGTAGCTGTTAATCGTACACAATTGATGAAGGCCCTATCAACTGCTCCAGCGGTTCAGTGCCTTCAGGCTGACTGTGGGCTTTAGTAAACACGTCCTGAGTGAGCTGCCTCGGGGCAGTGTCTGGGAATCACCAAGGGCACCAAGGGTCTGGCACTTAGCAGGAACTTCAGCCATATTTGTTGAATGAATGAAGAAATGAACATGTGACTGAATGAATCACCACTGACTCGTTAGTAAACTGCTTGTGGTCCAGTTTGTCCAAACATTTGCAAGAAAGCAGGTTGTAACTGCTCTTGCAGTAAAGTTATAAGCTACTTTGAAAAAAGTTACACAGGTAGGGCGTGCCTGGCTGCCTCCGTTGGTAGAGCGTGTGACTCTTAATCTCAGGGTCATGAGTTCAAGGCACATGCTGGGCATGGAGCCTTCTTAAGACACACAAAAAACTTTTCAAAGTTACACAGGTAACATGAATACATTCTCATCCTAAAAGATTCAAACGTTCAGGGTGCCTGGGTGGCTCAGTCAGTTGGACGTCTACCTTCGGCTCAGGTCATGATCCTGGAGTCCTGGAATCAAATCCTGCATTGGGTTCCCTGCTTGGCGGGGAGTCTGCTTCTCCCTCTTCCTCTGCCGCTCCCCCTACTTGTGCTCTCTCACTCTCTCTCTCTGTCAAATAAGTAAATAAAATCTTTTAAAAAATTTTTTAAAAAGATTCAACGTTTCTTGAAGTATATAGAAGAGAAGTCCTTATCAATCAGTCTTCCACCCACTACCTGAATCCCAGTGCCCTCCTTCGAAGTAACCACTGTGATCAGTTCCATGGGCACAATTTCCATCTAATCCCCATGCATTACATGCAGTAATATATGCGTGTTCGTATGTACATGTGTGTTTCCTTCATAAATGGGATAACGTTATGTTCATTGTTTTGCAGCTTGTTTTGGATTTAGCGATACATCATGGACGCCTTTCCTTGTCAGCGCCTCTACTTCATTATGTTTTTAAAGTCTTTTATTTATTTAACTAATCTCTATAACTAACGTGGGGCTCGAACTCATGACCCTGAGATCGAGAGCCTCATGTTCCACTCGACTGAGCCAGCCGGGCACCCCTCCTTCCTTCTTTTTAATGACTGCTTAGTACTCTGTAACATAGTTGAACCATATGACATTTAACTAGTCCTCTATTGGTAGGTATTTCAGTGACCTACAGTTTGTCTCTAATACAACTATTGAGGTAATAAACGCCCTTGCTATTTATATATATTGTATATGCTTTAGTATTTAGTAAGACTAGTCCCTCCTGCCCCATTCTCCCTTTTCAGCAGTTTTCTGGTTACTCTTCCTTGCTCATTTTTCCATATCATCATTAGATAAGCTTCTCTAAGCCTCCAAAGTAGACAGTTTTACTGGGATCATATTAAAGCTATAAATTAACTTAGAAAGAATGATATATTTTATTCTTAAAGATTTTTTTTACTTATTTATTTGAGAGAGAGAAAGAGAAGGGAGAACACAGAGGGAGAGGGAGAAGCAGACTCCCTGCTGGGAAGAGAGCCAGATGTGGGACTTGATCCCAGGACTCTGAGAGCATGACCTGAGTTGAAGTCAGACTCCCAGGCACATGAATTGTTATATTTTAATATTGTGTTTTCCTATCCACAAGTATGGTATGTCTTTCCATTTTCGTCTGATGTTTCTAAAAATATTTTATTTAAAAATTATTACAAAATTAAGAAATGTCTTGTAGAAACTAAGTCACTTAGAACTGTATAGAGTAAAAAGTGAAGTCCTTCTGACCCCCCTTTCCTGCCCCATTCCCACTGCCCTCAGGAAACTGCTGTCATCTGCTCATGGTACTTAAGTCTCCTCCCTCTTTCTTCTTAAAAAAAATAAGATCCCCTTTTTCCTTGATTTACAACGTGCTTTTTCCATTTAAAATATTGCCTGAGTAGTTTTCTGTGTCAGCCCACGCAGTGCTGCCCCAATCTTTGTAAATTGCTGCAGCGTGTTACACTCTGCAGCTATATGGTATTTAAAAAAAAAATTCAGTGCCCTGTGATAGATATTTGCATGTGTCCAAGTTTTACTATTAGAAACCGTCATATAGTAAACATCCTTATTCAGGTTTCCCCCACTATCTGAAAGTAGAGCATCAGCTTGAAACCTTTCATAAACCGAAATGGCATAAAGCAAAGAGTATCCCCCACCCCCACCTAAAGTTTGCATTACACCTCTTCACTTTAAAAAAAAAAGATGTATTTATTTTGAGAGAGAGAGAGAGAACCGGGGTGGGGGCGGTGAAGGAGAGGGAGAGAGAGAATCATCTGCTCTCAAGGCTTTAAATACTACCCATATGCTAATAACCTCAGATTTCTATTTCCAGCCCTGACCTCTCATGAAATTCAGAGCCACACATCCACTGACCACCTCCCCTCCACTCTGATGTACAAAAGGTCACTCAAGCTCAACGGGTCCAAAACCCAACTCCCAATCTTCTCTCAAAATTTGCAAGCCCTGAAGTTTCTCCTGTTAACAGTAAACATCAAGTCTCTCAGTCACTTAAGCTAACATGCTAGGGCTCGTTTTTGATGGCCCTCTTTTATTCGCATCTGTTGGCAAATCCTGTTGAGTCTACCATCAAAATAGATCTAGAACCTACCATTTCTCCCCACGTTCACTACGATGACCCTAGTCCAAGTCTTTTGGAAGTCACCATCCCCTCTTCTCTGGCTTATAACAATAATTGGTATTCCTGCATGTTCCTTGCTCCCTGTAATATGCTCTCAACACAGCACACAGGGTGAGTGGTTCTCTGCAAATATAAAACATCAAATCATTTCTCAGCTCAAAATCCTCCCATGGTTTTTTCATCTCATCCTGTGTAAAAGATCAAGTCATCACAGTGTCTTACAAGGCTCTGTACGATCTGCCCCAGACTGCCCCCCGGAAATCTAGTACGTTATATTCTACCAGTTCTCCTCCCAGCACCCCTCCCCACCTGTACCCCTGGCCCACGCTCACTCCACTCCAGTCACAGTAGCTCCCCTGCTGTTCCTTCAACATGCCAGCTGCCCTCTGCAGCCACCTTGGCCCTCACTGTTCTCCCCACTTCAGAGGTTCTCATTTGGGGCCACGTGATATTTGGCTATGTTTGGAGACCTTTTTTTTTAATTAAATTTTTTAAAAGTAGGCTCTACACCCAATGTGGGGCTCAAACTCATGACCCTGAGATCAAGAGTCACACGCTCCACCGACTGAGCCTGCCAGGCGCCCCTGGAGACATTTCTGATGGTCCCAACCTGGGGGAGGATGCTTCTGGCATCCAGTGGGTAGAGGCTAGGGGATGCCGCTAAACATTCTACGATGTACATGACAGCCTTCCCTACAGTGAAGAATGATCTCACCTAAGCTGTCAATATTGCCCATGTTGAGGAACCCCGGTCTACTCTTTCTCCAGGTACCTACATGGCCCCTGACTTCACCTCTTGGTCTTCGCTGAAGTGTCACCTTCTCAGACATGACCACTCGGTTTAAGATCACAATTCTTTCAACTCCCATCTCTCTTTCCTGCCTGACTTTTCTTTATAGGACTGATGACACTGCTGTCCTATATATTTTATTTATTGTGTTTTTTTTCTGCAGGAGAATTTAAACTCCACTTAAGACCCAAATTTTGAGTGTTGCATGTCTATATCACATATGGCTCAATAAATATTTGTTGATTGAATGCATGTCAACTTTATCATATAGTCTATGTTCTCCCCTATATTTGAGTCTATTTCTCTACTCCATTCCTTTGAACTGCCAATTCCTGTCAATTCCTGTATCACACTCTTTTAATTAGTGTGGCTTTATAATGTCCTTTACTGTCTGGTAGGATTGATCCCTACTTATTACTCTCCTTTTCCAGATTTTAACTTACTCTATGATTATTTTGTCAAGTTCCCTATCTCTCCCTTGAGTGAATTTCTTTCTAGAATTTTCATTATGTGAGTGTTAGATTTCTAGATTAACTTATGGAAAACTGACATTGTTATAATGTTGAGTCTTCCTATTTAAGGGTAAAATATGTTTCCGTTTATCGAGGTCTTACTTTATGTCCTACAAGAGTTTTTTCTTTCTAGAAGTCCTCCTGTTCATTTTTTTTAAAGATTTTATTTATTTATTCGACAGAGATAGAGACAGCCAGCAAGAGAGGGAACACAAGCAGGGGGAGTGGGAGAGGAAGTAGCAGGCTCATAGCGGAGGAGCCTGATGTGGGGCTCGATCCCATAACGCCGGGACCACACCCTGACCCGAAGGCAGACACTTAACCGCTGTGCCACCCAGGCACCCCCCCCATTCATTTTTTATTTAGTCCTAGATATTGTATGGGTTTTATTACTCTTGTAGGATAATTTCTTCTATAATAAAGTCTGATTATTGATCTTATATGATAATCTTATAAGCAGTCATCTCAGATAAGTCTGAGAAAAACATTTAAAATAGAGAGTGTTCTTTTTCCTGCTTTTGCTCCCCTGACAGGAGTGCTTAATAAGTCTGTTTCTGCATTCTGATATTTTAATAACTTCACAGTTTCTGGTGATTGGAAAGATTTTGTAAGCTTTTTTTGGGGTAGTAATTGAAGTCCAGGGGCTCTATTTAGTTTTTCTTACTTTGGACACTTACTGAATTCAAAATTCACCTCTGAAACACTTGGGACACCTTGGGAAAGAAACAAGATTGAGAGATCTTTATTCTGTGAATAGTTGACAGCATTTTTTGGGGTTGATCTGCTAATCATTAAGAAAATTGCTGTAACAATTTAGTTCATACTGAAACTTTTTGTCAGCTTTCAGGTTTAAAGAAAGTTCAACCTGCTAAAGATAGGACTACCCTATGACCCAGCAATTGCACTACTGGGTATTTACCCAAAAGATATAAAAAGGCTGATTTGAAGGGGCACATGCCCCCCGATGTTTATAGCAGTATTATACACAATAGCCAAACTATGGAAAGAGCCCAAATGTCCATTGACTGATGAATAGATGATGAAGAGGTGGCATATATATATATATATATATATATATATAATATATATATATATATA
>NC_048238.1:83640982-83683124 GCF_002007445.2 Ailuropoda melanoleuca | reverse complement strand
TGCCATTTGCAATGATGTGGGTAGAGCGAGAGTATTATGCTAAGCAAAATAAGTCAGAGAAAGACGAATACCATATGGTTTCACTCTTATGTGGAATTTAAGAAATAAAACAGGGCTGCCTGAGTGGCTCAATTGGTTAAGTGTCTGCCTTTAGCTCAGGTCACGATCTTGGGGTCCTGGGATCCAGTCCTGCATCGGGCCGCATGAGGGCTAAATGGACGATGGGTATTAAGGAGCACATTTGTAATGAACACTGGGTATTATATGTAAGTGATGAATCACTAAATTCTACACCTGAAACCAATATTATACTATATGTTAACTACTAGAATTTAAATAAAAACTTGAAATTTAAAAAATAAATTAAAAAATAAAGTTCAACTTGCAATATTCATATAAGTGGAAACCACTTCATTTAATGGGCCAGTGGTGTTTTCCAACTCACGTAAGGCAAAACATCTTGCCTAAAGAGCTTTAAAGAAACTCATGCTTAAAAAGTATTTTGGGGGCTCCTGGGTGGCTCAGTCAGTTAAGCATCCAACTCTTGGTTTTGGCTCAGGTCACGATCTCAGGGTTGTGAGCTAGAGCCCGACGTCCTGCTCAAGAGTCTTTCCCTCCGCCCCTCCGCCCCTCCCCCCACTTGCACACACTGTCTCTCTGTAAAATAAATAAAATAAAATCTTTAAAAAATATTTTGGAATGGAATTATTTTATTTCAAGTCTGCTTTATAAATGGAATGAACTGAAACACATTCAAACCTAGAAAACTGCATTATTACCATTTTATGTGATTTGCATGCTGCAAATGTTATATTTTACAAAAGGGCTGAAAAAGCCCATAATAGGCTGTCTTAGTCATGTCTGTTCTCGTGTTTGTTAGAGAAAGCACATGGTCCTATTAGCCCCTGGGCATTGTGAGGCCAAATACACAGACGCATTCATCCAATATGCAGAAGTCTCAATTAGGCGGTAGTTTTTGCCAATAATATAAAGAGAAACGTCTTGATTAAAGTTGGGGGTGGGGAGGGGCAATCTTGTCCCCATTGCAGATGTCTGATTAGCTATGAAAAGAGAACGTGTTCTCTCTAAGCTTTGGGTTAATAATCTTAAAATCTATTTTCTGTGGCTCTTGTTAAAAAACGATCAGCTGTGATATGGAAAGCAGCCATCATTAAAATAAAACAATGAAAGCTTAGACCACATAGAAAAAACACCAACGCTATAAAAACCCCATAAATAACGTTACAAGTCAAACAACATTTGGGGGAAAATATTTGCAACATATATGACACGCTTCTAACAAATGGATTAGAATAAAAAGAGGACACACGCTCAAATGGAAGAGTGGACAAAGGTCTCCTCTGTGACACAAAAGAAGAAATACAAATGGAAATAAATACAAAAAGCTGTTCTACTTTACTGGTGATCAAAGACATGCAAAATAAAATAACGTTGCTATTTTAAAAACATATCAGAGTGGCAAGATGGAAAGGTTATTAGTATCCAGTGCTTTGGAAGGTGTGGGGAAAGGGCAGTTCTCATATGTTCCTGATGAGAAGGTCAATTGAGGGCAATTTGACAGCATGCATCTAAACTGGAAATGTGCACACTCTTTATTTAGCGATTTCAGAATTCAGAAATCTATTTTAGAGGCATATTTTGCACGTGCAGAAAAATATTATGTGCAAAGAGATTCACGGCAGTGTTATTTATAATCGCCAGGATGAACAGCCTAAATGTCCATCAAAGGGGAACTGGACAAATCGAGCAACCCTTACACTAAACAACTTTTCTTTTTAAGATCAAAAAAGATTTTTTTTAAGGAATCTCTACACCCAGATGGGATTTGAACTCACAACCCCGAGATCAAGAGTCTCTCGCTCCACGGATGGAGCCAGCCAGGCGCCCCCGCGCTAAACAACTTTTTAAAACTCAAGTAGATCTGTATGTGCTGCTAGGGAACAATCCCGAGAGCAGATCTTCGAACACCAGGTATGACCAATGTCTGTGATTCTGCTCCTTCCATTTTTGCGACTCATTCCGGCAGCTCTTGGTAAGTTCTCCGTCATCCTTGACCTCATTGATGTGAACGTTCCATCTCGGGTCTAATGTTCCACTCTCAGTCCTCACGTGACTTGAAAGGTGTGAACACTACTTCCACTTTGAAACACTGTTTTCACTTGGCTTCCAGAACCCCATAAACTCCCGGTTTCTTTCCACC
Source organism: Ailuropoda melanoleuca (assembly GCF_002007445.2). Taxonomy (NCBI): domain Eukaryota; kingdom Metazoa; phylum Chordata; class Mammalia; order Carnivora; family Ursidae; genus Ailuropoda; species Ailuropoda melanoleuca. The sequence continues at coordinate 83,680,903 of NC_048238.1, read as the reverse complement.
CCACTGGCTTCTTTCTCAGCCTCCTTTTTCATCAATGTCCCCAGTGCTAGTTTCCCAGGGTTCCATCCTGGTCCACCTCTTGTCTCCCTTTTCCCACTCCATATCCGCTCTCACGGCTTCAAATACAGTCCCTGTGCTGTCGTCTCCCTGCTCTAGCTCTCCACGAACTCTGGACGCCCATGTCTGCCTACTCGGTAGCTCCTCTTAGCTGTCTAAGAGACATCTTCAACTTCTCCCGTCCCAAACCGAACTTCTGATGTTCACTCCGAGAACTTCTGTTCATCCTCTGTATCTCACTAACCGGCAACTCCACTCCCCCAGGTGTTCAGGCCCAAACCCCGGGCATCATCCCCGACTCCTCTCTTCCGCTCACACTCTGCACCTAGTCCCACATTCACTGCAAAGTTAATGAAACATCAGAGTTCCTCCTTTGTGGCAGCTTCGCACAAGGCCCTAACAGTGGGATTACTTGACTATGTGCTTTTGTAACATCTGCCAGAGTGAAATATTTTTAAATTTAATAATAATAATTACCATCAGTTCAGACAGCTGTCTCTTTCCACTCCAGCTGAGCCTCTGTCATTCTTGCCTCCGTGACCATTGGGTGGCCATGGAGATTTTGAGACCATACAAAGGGGAAGTTGAACAAGGTTTATGTTTATTTTGGGTTTGATCAGATGCATTTACATGGCTCGCAGTCACTTCTAGGTCATCCTAGCATAAGAATGGCTTCTAGGAATACTCTCATGTCACACTATGCTGACTAAGGGTGTAGGGCCACAGGTCTTATCTTGGTACTAACGTATCCCGACAGCACCTGGTATTGGAAATATGGATGGTTGAGGAGAAATGAGGTTTGGAACGTACAGAGCCAGAAACTAGCTTGTGAAAAATTCTGCCATTCACCGGACATGTGAAACTACATATGGAGGGTTCAGCACTGTGTCGTCAAAATGGGAACTCTCGTCTGTTACTAATATACTCAGTAATGCAGCCTTTGCAACTATAAATGCTCCATCCAGTTTCTAAATTATGGTAAGAATGCATAATGTGAGGCTCTACCCCCCTCATAAAATTTGAAGTGTACAACACGTTATTGTTGACTCTGGGTACTGTGTCCTACAGAAGGTCTCTAGAATTTATCCGTCTTGTCTAACTGAAACGTTATAACCCATCGAAGAGTAACTCCCCATGACCCCCACTCCCAGCCCCTGGCAACCACCATTCAACTCTCCGCCTCTGAGTTTGACTATTTGAAATGCCTCATATACGTTGTGAAACATGCAGTATTTGTCTTTTTATGACTGACTTATTTCACTTGGCATAATGCCCTCAAGGTTCTTCCACGTTGTCGCCCATGAAAGGATTTCCTTCTTCGAGACTGCATAATATTCCATATTGTGCGTCACGATCACATTTTGTTTATCCACCCATCTGTGGACGCTGAGGTTGTTTCTGTACCTCGGCTGTCGTGAATAATGCTGTGATGAACAGGAGCATGCAGATATTTCTTGGAGCTCCTGACTTCAGTTCTTTTGGATGTCCTCCTAGAAGTGGGATTGCTGGGTCATGTGGTAGTTCTATTTTTAAATTTTTGAGGAAACGCCATGCTGTCGTCCATAGTGACTACAGCACATTTCATGGGAATCTTGTGAACTAGAATTTATCCAGAATCTCATGTTTGCAGAACACGAGCCTATAGCAGTACTACAAATTGTGATTTTTCTCCATGTGTGAATTTGCATGTTTTATACTTCTTTTTTTTANGTGAATTTGCATGTTTTATACTTCTTTTTTTTAAAATATTTTTTATTTATTTATTCGACAGAGATAGAGACAGCCAGCGAGAGAGGGAACACAAGCAGGGGGAGTGGGAGAGGAAGAAGCAGGCTCATAGTGGAAGAGCCTGATGTGGGGCTCGATCCCATAATGCCGGGATCATGCCCTGAGCCGGAGGCAGACGCTTAACCGCTGTGCCACCCAGGCGCCCTGCATGTTTTATACTTCTTCATGTATCGGATCATATCTGACTAACTTGTTCTGATGAAGTCTGGCAGTTTCAGATGAAATGGTGTGCTCAAGTGTCACAGACACAGCAAACTAGCCAGAAGAAACAAGTGTCCTAGTCACAGGAAGCCTAGATACACACACACACACATATAAAGGTTTTAGTTATTTATTTGAGAGAGAAAGTGAACGGGAGAGAGAGTGGGGGGAGGGGCAGAGGGAGAGGGAGAAGCAGACTCCTCGCTGAGCAGGGAGCCCAAGGCAGGGCCCGATCCCAGGACCCTGGGATCATGACCTGAGTTGAAGGCAGATGCTCAACCGGCTGAGCCACCCAGGCGCCCCAAAGCCTAAACATATTAATCAATAAATCGATGTGTGCAATATTAAGAGTATTTGAGGGGCACCTGGGTGGCACAGTGGTTGAGCGTCTGCCTTCGGCTCAGGGTGTGATCCCGCCGTTAAGGGATCGAGCCCCACATCAGGCTCCTCCACTATGAGCCTGCTTCTTCCTCTCCCACTCCCCCTGCTTGTGTTCCCTCTCTCGCTGGCTGTCTCTATCTCTGTCAAATGAATAAATAAAAATCTTTAAAAAAAAAGAGTATTTGACTACACAATTACATAACTCAATACAATGCAGTGCCAATTTTTTTTAAAGCTTTTACTTTTAAGTAATCTCCACACCCAGCATGGGGCTCAAATCCCCAACCCCGAGGTCGAGTCGCACACTCCACCGACTGAGCCAGCCAGGCGTCCCAAATTTTTAAACACATTCTAATTGCCTGTATAAATGCCTTATTTTCAGATCAGTTTTGTATGTTTTTGGCAATTTTTAATGCATGAGAATTTAAATATGAAAGGAAGGAAGTGAAATCTGTAAACTGAGAGGAAGACTAGCCTATCACAATGACAATTAAATACTCTGTCAATAGTAAAAATGAAACTGAAGTATCAGTGATAAAATACAAAATTTTGATCAGCTATGCTAGAGGAGAGAATTATCCTTTTATTCTTTTATAGACAAGATTGTAAAATTATCATATGGATGGGTGAATAAATGGTATGCAATCAGCAATATAGGAAAAAGACCTTGTAGGGTGGGGCAGGAAGTTAATATTATTTTCCACGTTTTCTGATGTTTGTAGTATTTGTCAGCTTTTTTAAAAAAAAAAGATTATTTATTTTAGAGAGAGAGCAGCGGGGAGGAGCAGAGGGAGAGGGAGACAGAGTCCCAAGCAGACTCCGTGGTAAGCGCAGAGCCCTGTAAGGGGCTTGATCTCGTGACTCTGAGATCACGACCTGAGCTGAAACCAAGAGTCTGTTGCTTAACCCACTGCACCACCGAGGCACCCCTTTGTCAGCTTTTATAAATTTGTAATATATTGGGATTTTTTTTCTCATTTGAAATAAATACTCACTTTTGTACGTAATTTTGTACCTTATTTTTTTAAAGATTTTTTATTTATTTACTTGAGAGAGAGTGAACGAGAGAGCGTACAAGCTGGAGGAGGGGCAGAGGGAGAGGGAGAAGCAGGCTTCCCTCTGAGCAAGGACCCCTATGCGGGGCTCGATTCCAGGACCCTGGGATCATGACCTGAGCTGAAGGCAGACCACTGAGCCACCCAGGTGCCCCGATATTGTACCTTCTTCTTAACAGAGCACCCCCACCAAGTTATATAAGCTCTAGGCCTCACAAAGCCTCCATCTCCCCCTGCCTGCATCTAGTCCTGCAGGTGCTGTTGGCTCTGCCTTCCAGACATGTCCGGAGTCTGAGCACATCTCACCGTCTTCTCGGCCACCATCCTTGTCTCAGCCACCATCTCTTCCACTTGGATTATTGGAATAGCCTAATTTTTCTCCTCACTTCTTTCCTTGCCCTCTTTAGTCTAATCTCAATGCAGCAGCCAGGGGGATTTTTTTAAAAAACCGAGTTAATATCAGGTCCCTCCTCTGCTCAAACTCTTGTGTGATTTCCATCCTCCCTCCGAGTAAAATCCAAAGTCCTTTAGTGGCCTTCAGAGACCCACGTGATCAGTGCCCCTCCATGCCTCTCTGACTTCCTTTCCTACTCCTCTCCCCTCATGGACTCTACTCCAGCCACCCTGGCTTTTTTGTTGTTCTTTGAACACGCCAAACCTGCTTCTGCCTTGGGACCTTGGCATCACTCAGTTTCTCCCTTCTCTGCCTTATTTTTCTTTATATCATTTATCACCATCTGACCTAATACATACTTCCCTGTTTATTTGCTTTCTCCCCCATTGGACATAAGCTCCGCGAGGGAAGGGACATTCTTTTGTTCACTAATGTATTCTCAGCACCTAGACATGTGCTTGGCATATAGCGGGCATTTAATAACTGTCTCCTGAATGACCGACTGACTGAATGAATAATGAATCCTCTACGCTAACTTACATAGTGGGAGTAGGGGGTGATCTTCCCTTTCTTCTTCTTTTTTTTAAAGTTCATTTTCATTCCAGGGGGTCAGCATACAGTGTTATGTTAGTTTCAGGTGTACAATATAGTGATTCAACACTTCCATACAGCACCCAGTGCTCATCACGACAAGTGCCCTCCTTAATCCCCATCACCTGTTTCTCCCACCCCCCACCCCCCCAGTAATCATCCCCTTTCTTCTTCTTCCTCTTCTTCCTTTTTAATGGTTTGTTTTTTAAATTGAAAAATTTACATTACATACAATTTGCCATTTGACTATTTTTGAGCATACCATTGATTGGCACTAAGTACATTCCTATTGCTATGCAACTATCTCCACTGTCCGTCCACAGAACATTTTTCATCTTGCAACGCTGAAACTCTGTATCCCCTTTCTTCTTTATGCACTAGGTTAATGCCTGAATTTCCTATAACAAACATTTATTATTATAATGCTAAAAGGCTGTTTCCATTTCAGGAACAGACTAATCGGAAATTTATATTCATTTTATAAAACAATAATTGAGAAATGACTGTGTTCCTATTCCTTGAACAGATTAAGTGTGAAGCTGTCCAGATTTAAAAATGATTCATTAATGTGGTCCTCTGGGAGCTTGAATATTCAGTACCAGCTGTTTTCCTCATTAATATTTGAATTTAATATTTTACCTTAGGAAACCTGATACCAAAGGAATAGTAAATATTTGACTACTTATGGTATTATTTTAATTTAACATTTTTTCTTTACCTAGAGTTTAATCAGCAATACTGTTGCAGATGTGCAACACCATTAATCCAGCGAAAGGAGGGGGCGCCTGGCTGGTTCAGTCGGGAGAGCGTGTGACTCTCGATCTCGGGATCATGAGTTCAAGCCCCACGTTGGGTGTGGAGATCACTTAAATAGAAAAAGAATACGGGGAAAGGTGGGAGGAAAGTATTGGGAGCCTGCTAGGTGTCAGGTGCTTTGTGGACACATAAAGAAGCTTCCACTTCCTCAGACCCCACTCACTTGGCACTGGCGTGGCAGGCGGAGTTGCACTGTCTCCATTTCCTGGAAATGCTCCTGACAAGATTGCCAACTCCTGCCCTGTCACTAATTCCAAGAGACACTTTCCAGGCCTTGGTGGCTTGACCTCCTAGCAACAGCGGGCACCGATGACCACAGTCTTCTCATCAGGACCCCTTCTACCGCTGGTTCATCATCAGAGCTCCCCGAGTCTAGTCTCTAAACAAAAGATCTTTCCAGTTCTCTCTCTCTCTCCATATCCACTGTCACTGCCCAAATTAGTCTGAGATCATCACCTCTTACCTGGACCACTCCAAAAGCCTCTTACCTGGTTTCTCGGCCTCCAGGCCTCAGCCCTCAGCCCCACTCTCTCCCCACTGCCACAGCAATCCATTTCCTCTCCAACTGCCAAAGATGGCGCCAAACTGTGATCACACCACTCCCTTGGTTAGTAACTCCTCAATGGATTTTCCTTGACGTGAAGTTCAGTATCCTTATTCTTCTCTATGGAGTTCACCCTCTGGTTCCTGTCTGCCTTGCTAGGGCCACTCTCCTTTTTTGATTTTTTTTCCTTAAGTCTTCTTTGATTTCCTTGAACAAGCCACACCCCTCTTCATCTCTGGATCTTTGTGCTTGGCCTATAGTGGGCATTCAATAAATATCTGTTGACTGACTGACTGACTGAATGAATAATGAATCCTCTACGCTAACTTACACAGTGGGAGTAGGGGTTGATCTTCCCTTTCTTCTTTTTTTTAAAGTTTATTTTCATTCCAGTGGATTATGGAATGCCACTGCCCGGACCACTCCTGATTCATTCATTCATCCATTCAACGAATATTCATTGAGTGCCCACTAGGTGCCAGGCACTCAATTCTAAGCACTGGGGATACAGCAGTGAGTAAAATGAAGACTCCTGTGCCTGTGAGCTCGCATTCTAAAAGAAGGAGAGATGAACATGATAAATATAATAAATAAGTAAACTGTCCAGTGTTTTAGAAAGCGATAAGTGTTATGGAAAAAAAAAGAAAGAAAAAGTAGAGAGCAAAGTAAGTGGAATCAAGAGTGCAGAGGGAGGTGGGTGAAAGTTTTAATGGGAAAGACAAGGGAAGCCTCTTTGAGAGGGTGGTGTTTAAGCAAAGACTTGAGGGAGGTAAGAGAAAAGGCCACGGGGATGTCCGAAGGAAGAACTTTCTAGGGGGAAGAAGAAGCCATTGCAAACCTCTGAGGGGAAATTTTGTGGGGTGTGTTTGAGGAACAGTAAGGATACCAGATCACGAAGTGGGGTGTGGGCTGCTTTTCAGAGCTTGTGGTTTTCTCTGAGCGGGATGTGAAGCTATTGGGGGAGGGGGTTGGAGCAGAATACTTACATAATCTAAATAATTGCATTAAAATATCTCTTCGCTTTGTTGAGAGTAGACTGTCAGGAGGGGACATGACGGGGAGGAAGTAGGGAGGCCGGTCAGGGGGTTATCACAGGGACCCAAGGGAGAGGTGGCAGCGGCTTGAGCTGGAGTCATAGCCGTCCAGGTGGCGAGAAGGGGTTGGATCATGAATGTATTTCGACAACACGGCCGTCTGGACTTGCTGGTTGCATAGAGAGTGGGAGCAGGGCCATAACTATATGTAGGGCCTCAAGCTTGTGGTGGGGGCCTTGTTTTTAATGAAAAATATGAAATTACAGCAGCTCCCCCCATCCACAGTTTCAGTTACCTGTGGTCAACCGAGGTCCGGAAGCAGGTGTTCCTCTATCTGACACGGCATCAGAAGTCCCTAGTGGCCTAACACTACCTCACGAGCCTACGTCATTCCCCTCACTTCGTCTCATCACGTAGGCGTTTTATCATCTCCCATCATCACAAGAAGAAGGGTGAGTACAGGACAGGAAGCTAATCTGAGCGAGAAGGACCACATTCACTTAACTTTTATTATAGTATATTGTTATGATGGTTCTGTGTTAGCGCTAGCTATGTTGTTAACTTCTTACTGTGCCTACTTTATAAATTAAACTTTACCATAGGCGTGTATGTCTGGGGAAAACATAGAAAAAATGGGGCTCAGTACTACCCGTGGTTTCAGGCTAAGTGGATCTCCCACTTCACGTTCCCTAAGCAGGATGCCCCAAACATCTGTGGTCACGCCAGTGCCACTCAACACGAGGATGGATGCGATGGAAGGAAAGTTGGCGTGCACATATTCCGCATGATTTTTCCAGGGCCTTGGAGTATGAGGGTCTCTGAGGCTAAAACTGCATTTAGCCGGCATGCGCTGTGACAGGGAGTGAGAGACCTCCGGGAGGATCCCGAAGGTTGGGGGCTGAGGAAGCAGCAGGAGGAAGTCGCCGTCTGGACATGGTGGAGACCACAGGAGGAGCAGGTGTGCCCGCCGCCAGTGGGGAGGGGAGGGGAGGGGGCAGAGCAGGCGTCCGGCTTGCCGCCGTTGAGTAGAAGATGCCTAGTAGCCCAGCACGGCTGTCAAATGGCTGTCCTCACTGTTCCTTTTGTGGCCTGCCCCTGCTCCTTTGTCACAGCTCTGCTAAGTGTCTCCTCCTCAGCGGGATCGGCGCAATCTCAGGGTCATGGGATCGAGCCCCACCTCGGGCTCTGTGCTCAGCAGGAATCTGCTTAAGGATTTCTCGCCCTCTCCCTCTGCCCCGCCCCACCTCTCAAATAAATAAGCAAATCTTAAAAAAAAAAAAAGGAAAACACACATACAGAAAGGTGTGTAAAACACCAGTGAATTATCACCAGTTGAACACACACGTTACTCGCGCTCAGGCCAAGGGACATCACAGTGACAGCATCCTACTATCCCTCCTGACTCTCTCTAAACCACTACCCTCCTTCTTTCCCCAGAGTAACCACTGTCCCGATTTCTTTTTTTTTAAGATTAATTTCTTTATTTTAGAGAGAGCGAGAGAGCGAGCGTGCATGCAGGGGGGGAAGGGCAGAGGGAGGGAGAGAATCCCAAGCCGACTCTGCGCTGAGAGCCCGACGCAGGGCTCGATCCCATGACCCCAAGATCATCACCCACGCAGAAACTAAGAGCCGGACGCTTAACCGACTGACTCACCCAGGCAACCCCCACCATCCTGATTCCTAACATCATCAACTAGCTTCTGTTCTGGGACTTCATATAAGCGGAATCAACAGTATATAAGCTTTCGTGTCTGGCTTCTTTTGCTCCATGTTTGCGAAATTTATAAATGTTATGAGTAGCAATAGTTGCTCTTTCTCATTTGCTCTATTGCAGTTCTCAAACTTTCTTGGTCTTGGGACTTCTTCACACGTATGAACGTTATTGAGGAGCCTAAAGAACTTTTGTTTATGTGGCTTACACCTGTTGATAGCTGCAGTGTTAGAAATTAAAACGGTGACATTAAAAAATAACTAATTTATTGCATGTTAACATGAATAACATGTCTTAATGAAAATAACTGTATTTTCCAAAACAAAAAAGAATGAGTGAGAAACGTGGGATTGAGTGTGAACTGGAGTCTGGGCAAATACGTCAGAACACCAGCGCTCTAGGCACTTGGGAGGGCCTGACTTCCAGAGGTCTTGGCCAGAGCCCAGAAGACACGGGGGTGATGGTGGGGAGGCACAAGGATGGGGACCTCGCGTGGTTCTGCCATCTTTGGGTTTCATGCATCGACAAGCCACAGGGATGAATGCGCTGTGGCGCTGGTGCATTGGAAGGCTCCCTAGAAATCTGGCAGGTGTGTAAGTGTGTGCTTTCATGAAACACAGTTGATCAGTTTGTGGAGGAGGGGAAGAGGAGGGGAGGGCACTGCCCGGGCAAGTGGGGACAAGCGTGGTGGCAGAAAGTACCATCTGTTTGGGAGGGCAGTGATCTACTTCTTAAGGTAAAGGAAAAACCCCTTCGTGTGGTTTTCGTGGCCCCAATCTGCTTTCCAGGTCCATCTGACACTCTTCCTATGCTCTGGCCATTTCGTTCCCCAGATAGGTACACAGCCACACGTCCCTCTGTCACTGCTCATGCCGCTTCCTTTCCCTGCAGTGGCCTCCCCCTCCCCCTCCTCACGGCCGGGCAAGGTCCTAGGGATCCTTCAGGACCCAGCTGAAATGCCTCCTCTTTTTATTTTTTTAAAAGATTTTATTTATTTATTTGCCAGAGAGAGTGAGAGCGAGCCCAAGCAGGGGGAGCGGCAGGCAGAGGGAGAAGCAGACTCCCTCCTGAGCAGGGAGCTCCATGTAGGACTTGAGCTCAGGACCCTGGGATCATGACCTGAGCCAAAGGTAGACGCTTAACCGACTGAACCACCCAGGTGACCCTGAAATGCCTCCTCTTGAGCACCTTGCGGGCACTAACACACCTCCCTCACCTCCCCCTGCCCCCTCTAACCCTTCTCTCTCCCATGCTCCCATAGCACTTGGTGTCACCCCTGTTGGAGAACTAGCCCTCTTGCGTCATCATCATCCAAGTGTCTGTCTTCCCTTCCAGACCACGGACTGGGACAAGCTATGGATCTCAAGCACCTGTGAGTCCCCATCCCCCAGCACAATTCCAGGAGGGTAGTGGGCACTGACTGCATGCTCAGTGGAGGACCACATGACTAGGGTCTCGAGTGTTTGTCCTGTAGCTTCAAGGGCACAGCCCAGCTTTCCCTGACCCGGGAAGATGCGCGCGTGTGTTTCATAACTTGCTGTCTCCTCTACAGCGAATAGTGATGATCCTGTTGAAAGTTTTGAAAAGAGAATAGATGGAGAGATGAAGGAGGTAAAGAAAGCAGAAATACTCTGATTTCATATGAAAAACCATCTACCCGGGAGCTTTGTTTTGCTAAGGAAGAGTGGGGGCGGCCCTGGTCAGAGCCTGTGGTAGGAAATGGGGGTGTCTNATGAAGGAGGTAAAGAAAGCAGAAATACTCTGATTTCATATGAAAAACCATCTACCCGGGAGCTTTGTTTTGCTAAGGAAGAGTGGGGGCGGCCCTGGTCAGAGCCTGTGGTAGGAAATGGGGGTGTCCGATTGGGCACCTTCCTCCCCTCGGGGCTTCGGTCACATGGAAGGTCATTGAGGTCTGCTCCCTGGCCAGGAGTAACATCTGTTTCCTTTCCATACCCCAAGGCTCGGACTCTTCATAGCCAAGGACCCTCCGAGGTTGTGAGTGCATTTAACCAGGGCCATGTGGCGACCATGTCCTGCCTTTACTGTCCTTCTCAGTCAGGGCCTGACGCCCATCTTTGGAATCCAAGTCCTCCCTCCTCTGGGAAGCCTTTCCTGAGAAAAGCCCACCGGTCATGAAGCCTCCTGACTCGCTCTGCTGCAGAGTTGAATGAGTCAATCTATGAGTTATTGAGAGAGAAATGCGTCGCCTGCAGTCTTTGTCCCGACTGGACTGGAGCCTTGTGTCCAGAGACAGTGGCACTTGCTCCTCTGTCCCTTAGAAGGGTGCGAAGCCTCGCGCCCAGGTGCGCAGAAAATTTTTGCTGGTTTATCAGGGATGGGCAGGGCAGGCTGCTCTGAACCTTGCAGAGACCCCAGGGTCACGGCCTCTCACTTTGTCTGCAGCTGGTAAACTCACCTGCCTTTGTCAAGTTTCCCCTGGAGCTGGAGGGACAAGAAACAGTTCTGTCTCAACTTCAGATTCGAGGTCAGGAGACCTCCGTCCTAGTTCTGGGTCCTCTATTTACTAGCAGGAACTTGCACCAGCCAGCTAGCTGCTCTGAGAAAGTAACAGCGGATTTCTGTGTCTAACGGGGTCCAGACTGACCCTCCTGCATGAGGCAAGAAGTACAAACGGACAAAAATACGTGAGACTATGGTTTTCCAGACGCTGAATGTTAGACGCTGAAGGACAGTGATCCTAGGAAGATGGGAAGCAAACGAGGGGAGCCCGAGAATCGCCTTAGCCTCTTTGCTTGTGAAAGCGTCATGCTAAGACATAGGGGACAGAGCTGAGGTGGAGCTCGGTGGGCCCCCTGAGTTAAGGGGCGGAGCTGAGAGTCCAGGGAGACCACGGAAGGACAGGATGCCGGAGACGAAAGATCTGTGCCAGGAGAGGCTCTGCTGAGCAGCACACACGTGTACGGACACTACCCGAGGCTGGGGAAAGAACCATCTGGAACTATTAGAGGGAGATGATGCTTGTTCCCACTAGGCCGACTGGAAAAACTCATAATTCATGGGGCATTGAGCAGAGTACTCAAGAAGGTCGAGGCACCGATATATTTTGTTTTATTTTGTTTTAAATAAAATTGATAGTGGTTCATGGTAAAAATTCAAACAGCACAGGAGAGTTTATATTTTTTTAAGGATTTTATTTATTTGTTTGACAGAGAGAGAGCACAAGCAGGGATGAGGGGTAGAGGGAGAAGCAGACACCCCGCTGAGCAGGGAGCCTGATGTGGGGCTGGATCCCAGGACCCTGGGAGCATGACCTGAGCCAAAGGCAGACGCTTAACCGAATGAGCCACCCAGGCGCCCCAGCACAGAAGAGTTTAAAGTGACAAGTACCACAGAAACAAGCACACTGCTACCCATGTACAAGGATGTTCATAGTAGCTCAGTTTACGGTAGCAAAAAGGAATCAATGTCCATCGATGCTTAATTGCACAGAAGTCTGGCAAATCCACATCACTGAGTAGTAACCGTTAAAAAGGAAGAATTAGGTCTCTACCCGCTGGCTTGGAGAGATTCCTTAAAGCATGAAGTAGGAAAGATATATTGCTGAGGAATACATGTAATGTCATCCCATTTTTGTAAAACAAATAAAAACAGCCTGTATGTGCATGAGTAAGTGTGTATAGAATGTAACAAAAAGTGTAGGAAGCCACATACCAGGTTCTTAATTCTGGTTAGGAATGGGGGCCAACAAAGTGTGAATAAAGGTGTCTATGATAAAAACAGCATGTATAAAATCTCATTCTTAGAGCGAGTGAGAATGCAAGAGAGTGTGCCTAGGTGTAAGGAAAGGTAGGGAAGTATGGGCACCAAAATATAATTTGGTAGTGAGATATTTGTTGCTGATTTTTTTTCTTTTTGCATTCTTCCTTAACATTTTACTTATCACTAGAATTTTTAGGGAATAAACATATGGGCGCCTGGCTGGTTCAGTCAGCAGATCACATGATTCTTGATCTCAGGGTTGTGAGTTTGAGCCCCACATTGGGTGTCGTTTATTTAAAAAAAGAAAAAGAAGAAGAAGAAGAAGAAGAAACATGTTACCAGGGCAAAAATGGATTTTTTAAATAAATGATTCTGGATATATGGACTTGCTATCTGGAAAAATACAAAGTGAGAGCCAACCTTCACACCATGCACAGGAATAAACTCTCTCTGAATCAAAGATCCAAATGTAAGATAAAAAACCTTACAGATATTAAAAGAAAACATGGGCACAGCTCCCCCCCTTAAAACATGTATTTATTTATTTTAAGTAATCTCTATGCCCAACACGGGGCTCGAACTCATGACCCCAAGATCAAGAGCCGCACTGTCCTCTGACTGAGCCGGCCCGGTACGCTGAGCACATTCCCCTTTAACCTAAAGAAAGGCTCTTCAACCCTGATTGAAAAGCTAGAGGCGATGGAGAAAACAATGGATAAAACTGTGTAACCCCCCCCCCCCCGTGGCACATTGGCCCACGTCTGAGTCCTGCAGCCCAGCACCTGCAGCTCTGGGGTTTCCAGCAGGCAGGGCTGGGCAGGGCTGGGCTGTGACACGCCAAAAGTCATCCCCTGCCAGAGCTCCCCCTCAGTGGGAGTCGCGGAGACACACACACTGTCCTGTTTTTCCTGGTTTGCAATTGGCCTCAGCTGGATGAGACTCTAATACGTACATTGATCTCTTTCTGGTAAACCCAGGTTCTCAGAGACCGTGCAGCCTGAATCCATATAGAAGAAAAGAAATTTGTCCCTCGCTTCCCCAGCTCACAGAGGAGACGGGGCTCACGTGATGCCGCAGAGAGGGGCCCTTTTTCCTTTATTTACCTTGCCATTTTCAGGGCGTGAGAAATGGACACGTAACGGAGTCATAACCGCAGTGGCCGAGAGTTAGCGGCTGCTTGGTACGGGCCAGGCCATGTGTGTTCTCCTGCCTGTGTCACAACGGCCCCGGGAGGGGAAGATTCTATTTCTCACCTCAGAGACGGGGAGACAAGCAGTCCCTGCTGCAAAGACTGGTGATCACTGGTGAGGAGGACAGCAGGGATTCAAAGCCCGGCAGTCTGGAGTCCAGCCCTTCTGTGCTTTCCGTGACTCCAGATGGCTTTTTTTGTAGTTCAGATTGTAAGCAACGGAGGCAAGAGTTGAATCCAGACAGTGCAACTCAGGAGACCAAGCTTCCAGTATCTCTTCTTTAAATTAAATCAAATTTTTAAAAAGTAGGCTCTCTGCCCATTGTGGGGCTCACACTCACGGCCCCGAGCTCGAGTCACAAGCTCTAACCCCTGAACCAGCCAGGCGCCCCAGGAGCTCCCAGTATCCTCAGGTCCCGGTGAGGCAGCTACTTACCTACACCAAGGACGGGCTTGGGAATTCCTGCCTGGCGTGGCTCTCAGTGACCAGAGGGGCCCCTCCCTCTCATGCTTCTGGCAGCATCAGGAGGGNTTGAGAATTCGTTCTTTATGATAGCTGAGTAATATTCCATTGTATATATGGACCACAGCTTCTTAATCCAGAGACATACTTCTACAACCATCTAGAGTTACAGCATATGAGACAGTGCTGGGGTTTTGCTGTTTTGTTTCAGCATTTCTTCCTGTGACTCAAAGCAGAGGATCTGGAATCATCTCCGGGTAAGCGTGCCCTTTCTCTGTGGGAGACCACTTCCCTGAGCACCCCTGGTCATCCATGTCTAAGTCACGCACCTGGCAGTGCTCTTGGGGGAATCCTTAAATGCTGGGGGAAAGTGGAAATGCAGGGGCTTCGGGTTGATATGTTACATATTCTCTTTAGTGATGCTAAAGTTGTCTTTTCTGCGTGTCGCTTCGCCTGGCTGGATCTAGGGAGAAGGTGAAAAGAACATGGTCTTTGGCCAAGGCAGAGGGGTCTGGGGACCACAGTCAATAGATGCCGGCCATCTGTTTGATGGTGATTTGAGCAGCCTAACGGAAGAGTGGGGAGGGACGTGCCCGGCTTTTCCTTTCACTGTCCGCTAAATGGGGTGAAGTGAGACGAGTACTGGAGGTAGTGCTGCTTGCTCCAACATTTCCTAAATGATGTCTTTGGACAACATTTTGCAGCACTGAATCCCAAGGGTGTAGGGTGCAGGGTGGGGTGTTGGGTTAAGTTGAGACCAGCTGGGTCTAGTAAGGAATGGTGAAAGTCAAGGTGGATATGCATGGAAAAGGAGAAGCTAGACGTGGAGGTGACAGGGTTCATAATCTCTGGGAATGTGAGTGGGCCCAGGGAATGGCCCTAAATCTGCAATGGGGCCAGGTGAGCAGACACTGTAGGAGGAGAGCGAGATGAGATCGTTGGCAGACGTAGATGTTCCATGGGCCTTCTTGGGGGAACCTAGAATGCTTCTAGTTAGTGACGAAGCTCTTTTTTTTACTGTTGAATCTCTGTAGGCCTGCTGTGTACAGTTGTGCAGATTGTTCACTGCACAAAGGGAATCTGGCCAAGAAGGGAAATTCAGCCTTCACTATACTCACCAAGTCATGCATCCTGGGATAGAGATGGCTGTCTGGAGGAGTGCCCTTTTTCAAATTTTCTCAAGGGTACCACATGGCCTATGGGAAGCCAGGACTCACACGCAGCACAGTGCCTGCTGTGTAGTAGGTAACTGACATTTATTGACCGAAGGTAAAGGGTCGTGAGGCAGCTGCTTGGTATGAGGCAGAACACCGGGATTACTGTGAAAAGGAGGTGTTCTAGGAGATGGGCACACAGTGTCATAAGCCAATTTGGCTTTAGGGATGTGTGTGGCTCAGTCATCTTGTTGGTAGAAGGTATGTGGTAACCAGAAGCCTCCTCCAAAATCTCTTATGTGTTCTTTCTGGCTGTTGTCCAGTCACCTTGTGGTGGGCAGTGGACAGGTGGATTTGGACCTGGTGTGTTAGAGGAGTGCTCTCTAGAACATTCGCACAAAAAGGGGTCCCTAGTCAGACGAGACAGGGTTAGGCTATCTGTGGAGGCAGAGCACCTCTGTCTCTGGAGAATGAAGTAGAGATGACTGGGGCAGAAAGTGGCCCAGCCGAAGAAAGAAAGCGGCCCATTCTCATGAAGGTATTGGCCTCAATAATTGTTATGCTATGACCACGTTGGGAGAGACGCGGTGAGGAACGTAAGGAAGTGGTCTCCTGGGACTACTTGGCAGTTGAAGGTCCGTGGAGTAGCTCTATTGAGCTACTTTAGCCTTTTTTCTTGCTGTAGCCAAAAATATGCATCTGTGTAGTGCCGAATGTTGACTAGGTCATGGGCCGCTGGAAGTCAAGGTGCTTCACGGTGCGTGTTTCAAAAGGGTATTGGTCACCAGCTACGGTAGCATCATAGCGTCGATGGGACTGGCACATTGACTTTGCTGTCAGGGATGAGTAGGTGGCTTGCCTGTAGAGGAGGCTGCCATCCATCCCGCGTCTCTGCGACCTCACTGAGACGAGCCCAGCTGGACCTCTTCTCGGTGTTGCTGGACTTGGGTTTGGGAAACATTCGGGGAGGAAAGTGCGGTGTGAAAAGATCCCAGCAAGTCACTTTGGAACAGGTCTTCTGTGTCCTGGGAACAATCACTTGAAAAGGGTCCTCTAGTCAATGGGGGGCAGGTGCAATCATTGTCCCGGGCAAGGGTGTAAGAAGATGTCTTGTGATTTGACAAAGGCCGCCTCTCCCCAGATTCCTTGATTTGTGGAGCTGCTTGCAGGGGAGAAGGTATGTGAATCTGCATTGGGGCCAAGCAGCCTTCTGGGGAGAAAGGCGTCAAGATCCCATGGCTTTTCTCATATAAAAGGTATTGATTTTAGTTCAAATTTCACTTCTTCAGAGTGATCACTCAAGGGCATATATTTATCTTGTCTTATAATCTTCATTGCACTTAATGCTATTTGTACGCATCTTTTTAAGGGAGAGTTACTTGTTTTTTGCTTACTCCCCCCCCCCCCCCCCCCCCAGCGTGAGTTCCTCAAGGGCAGGAAGTTCTCCGGAAGGAAATTTCCCCCAACACCAAGTGCTTAGTCATGCCACATTTTAGATTGTTTTACATGACTTTCTGAGGAAGTTTGTTTTTCTTAGAATTTCTGATTATCTTTCTTTTCTTGTTGCCAAAAGCGTTCTGTGCCTTTGCCCTCATGTTGCTGATCTCTTCCAGCTGTCTGAATAGATCACTTGTTACATGCTCTGACTGGGACTGATTCTTTCCAAGCCTCCCTCCTACGTCCCCAGGCTTCGAATAATGCCTGGTACCATAGTAGGTGTTCTGTAAGTATCTGTTGAATGAATGAATGAATGAATGAATGAACAGTAGAGGAGGTTATGAAATTGAAAGTACAGGGATTCTTCTTGCTTCTACCCCCGTCCTACTCATTAGAGTATCTTTTGATACTTGGAGCCTCTTTTGACCATTTCTGATTTCTTTTTGTTGTTCTCTTGGTTATTTCCATAAATCTAAACAAGGGGCTCCTACTTCAAAATCTTGACTTAGTTCCTTCAAGCAGCATCACCTCTCCTCATGCCTGCTGAGGAATTTAGATCCCCCCATTTCCTCTTGAGCTTCTCAATTGTTTACCTTCAATTCTTTGCATAATGTACTTGCGGTTCCACGCACACTTACCTCATGAGGCTCTGCTCTGCAAAATGAGAACAAAAATGAGAATGTTCCTCCCAATTTCTGTCAGTTATTTGATTAGTTTCACATTGTCAAAGTTTACATAGTTCATATTTACATTCTCTTCCATAACTGTATATGTCTTTTTTTTAAAAAAAGATTTTATTTATTTGAGAGAGAGAGAGAGAGAGAGCACAAGCAGGGGGAGAAGCAGAGGGAGAGGGAGAAGCAGACTCCCTGCCGAGCAGGGAGCCCGACACGGGGCTCGATCCCAGGACCCTGGGATCATGATCTGAGCCAAAGGTGGACGCTTAATGACTGAGCCACCCGGGCGCCCCTATAACTGTATATGTCTTTTGTGCTTTGTCTGTAGGTTGATTCTGAGCCACTGGCTCTCAGAATCACATCATTTTGTCAACGCTAGTCATTGCAGAATCTGTGTGTGATTTGATCAATGGAGGAGATGGAATCCTATACCTTTATTCCCAAGCCACTCAAAGGAGACTAGCAAGGATTTCCAGTTCAAAAGGTTTCTCTTTTCCTATACTCTACCAGTTGCTTAATCATGCCACATTTTAGATTGTTTTATATGTGGATTATGACTTTTTGAAGAGGTTTGTTTTTCTTACAGTTTCCAATTATCCTTCTCTCTGTTGTTGCCAAAGAGATGTGTCACCATATGACGGATATCCTCCTGTTGTTTGAATAGACAGCTTACATGTACCGACTCTAAGCCTCCCTCTTTCACGGCTGCCATTTTGGGATTTTTTCTCATCATGTTCCTGGGGTAGTGTCTCTGCTTCTTAGATCCGAGGCCTTCATTTTTCTTGGATCTCTTTTTATGATTCTTGGAGCATATCCTCAAGTAATTAGATTTTTCAGAGAAGATAACTGGGAGATGAAATTTCTGAAGAAGTTCATGCCTAAAAGAAGTCTATTTTTGTTCTTATATTTAACTGATATAGAATTGTAGGTTCAAAGTAATTTTCCCTCAAACTTTACAGATATTACCCTTCTTGGGTTTTTGTCTTTTGCATCTAAGTGTTGCCAATGAGGATTCTTATTTCTTTGCAGATAGACTTTTTTTTTCCTCTCTAGAAGCTTTAAGGGTCTTTTCTTTATTCTCAATAAGACTTCACAAGGATGTATTATTAGAGGCAAATCTTCTTTTCTTTTATTCTACTTGCCCCTCGTGGTCTTTTCAAACTAAAATCTTTCTTCCAGTTATGAGAAATTTTCATCTCTTCTTTTTTTTATTCTTCTCCCCTCTTGGTTTTCTTTCTTTCTGGACTTCCGTATAAAGGGATGTTGACTCTCCTGGATTGCTACTTTATGTATTTTTAAGCTTTTCTCCCAATTTCCTTGTGGTCCAGGCTGGGCACAGACACACTAGCATGGAAGGCATGCTTTGGAAGAAAGGCCGAAGGTGTGATTGTAAACACGGGGTGCCCAAGCTTATATGGAGGCTTCTACCAGCAGGGTTGTCACTGTAGTCTTTTCCATGAAATTATACCTCAGCATAACCAAAAACTTGATGATGGAAAGTTTTTCTTTATAGAAGTACTACAACTAATGAGCAAAGAAGGAGTGAAAGACTATCACCGTTGGCAATCCCTAATGAAACAATGGATCTAGGCAATGATTCACTAATGTCTGTGAACATCACAAGAGAGACAATCAGCTATTACGTACTTCTGATGAAAGTACACAGCATCGTCACCTATGAAATTGTCTTGCCAAAAAAACCAAACCTGGATTTTCACAAGTCTCTAGATCTAACTCTCAGTTTACTTTAAAAACACTGTAGGGATATAATCACCAAAATCCACAGACACTGGGAAACTCTACAAGGAAAACTAGCTAACACCTGCATTAATAAATTCCAAGGGGGGAAAAAAAGAAGGGACCTGTAGATTAAAAGAGACTCAAAAGATAGATCAATCAATTGCAATATGTGGATCCGGACATGAACAAAAAAAATCTGTAAAAATTTATGAAACTCTCAGGGATATTTAAATACCGACTGAATCTTTGATGGTATTGAAGTCTTACTGTTAGTATTTTTGGTGTGATAACAATATTGTGTTTATGCTTTAAAAAAGTCCTTTTAGAGAAATATACTGAAATATTTATGAATAAAATAATATGAGATCTAGGGTTTGCTTCAGAATATCCAGTGGAGGAGAAGCCAGTGTGGGTATAGATTGGCCTTGCACTGATAGTTGTTCAAACTAAGGGATAAGTACATGGGGGTTCTTGCTCTACTTTTTTTGGGGGGGGGAGTGGGGAGAGAGTAGGGAGGGGCAGAAGGAGAGGGAGAGAGAGATTCTTAAGCAGGCTCTATGCCCAGGGCAGAGCCCGATGCAGGGCTCTATCTCAGACCCTGAGATCATGGCCTGAACCAAAATCAAGAGTCAGATGCTCAACTGACTGAGCCCCCCAGGCGCCCCTATTGCTCTGCTTTTGTATGTGTTTGAAATTTTTCGGAATAGAAAGTTTAAAGTAAAAAAATTTAGAGCAGCAAAGTCAAAAGAACCTAGATGTAAGTTCTACTCCAACTCCATGACCTGGATTACATTGTTAACCTCTCTGTGGCTCTGATTCTTCTTCAACAGTAATGGCTCCTACATCATAGAGGGGGTGGTGAGGGTTCTATGGGGTTTTCTCTGTAAAGCCCTTCCCACACTGCCTGGCCCGCAGTCCACACTCAGTAAAGTCTAGCTCTTGTTACTGTTATTTGCTTATTTATTTTGATGGTCCTGTCTTGAGGGGATGGTCCTAGGTGGGTCCTAGGTAAATACTGCAATAATATCTCCTATATGTTCTGGCCTTGCAGTTATATCAGGGGTACTCCTGGAACCATTGCTTTCCGGTGTGAAAGGCCGACCCTTTCTGTAGGGCGACCTAATCAGCACTAGGGAGCCTGGGGATGTTGTCCCCTGATGGTGCCCAAAACAAGTATGACCTCTTGAAGAGGGATTTAGAAACAACCATGTCAATACTATGCTAATGGGGGCACTTGGCTGGCTCAGCGACTTTTGATCTCGGGGTTGTGAGTTCAAGGCCCACACTGGGCATACAGCTGACTTCAAAGAAATATTACACTAATGTCCTGCAGTAAATGTAGCCAACACTCCAAACAAAAGGCAGAAGTTGCCAGACTGACAAAAACAACAAAAAAGACTGCCTATAAGAAACCCAGTTACTTAGGTTAAAGTAAAAAGATAAAAAAATATATACTACACAAACACTAATCATAAGAACTCTGTATTATTTTAGCTACATACTATATACATATCTCTAGATAGTGTTTATCTTATATATAACATGACTATATAATATATACATATTAACATCTGAAAAGTCGATTTAATACAAGGAGCATTGCCAGAGATATAGAGGGATATTTTGTACTGATGAAATGGTCAATGCGTAAGAAGGTGTAATTCTAAGTGTGTATGTACCTTAATAACAGAGCTGCAAAATATGTGAAGCAAAAGCTGGTAGAATTTAAAGGAGAAATAGACGAATCCACAGTTATATTTGGAGGCTTTAACACTCCTTCCTCGGTAACCAGTAGAGCAAGTAGCTCGTCATTGAGACACCGTCCATCAACTTGTCCTAATGGATACGGATCGCTCTCTCCCCCAGCAACAGCAAAATACACTTTGCTTTCAAGGGTGGAACATTCACCATGAGAAACCCTCGGCTGGGCCATAAAGAAAGTGCCAATACAGTTAAGAGGATGCAAATAACACAGAGTATGTTCACTGACCATAAAGGAATTAGATTAGCAATCAATAATGAGCTCTCTGGGAAATTCCCTAAATGTGGGGAAATGAACCAAATGCAGGGCTACCTGGGCACTTTTGAATGACTTCCCTGGAGGCTTGTCACTAGAGTTTCTCCTTCTCCTTTCTTTCCCCCAAAGACACCTTGGTGTCTATTTGCACCCATTCGTATCTGTAGGGTCATTTGCTTTGTCACCATGAAAGAGGAAAAGAGTTTTCCAGGGTGAGAAGAGCTATAAAAAGATAAGAGGAGCTCTAGGGGGATAATAATGGCATTGAGTCCTTTTCCAGACCTGGAAATTCTGTGGTTGTGCAAATGAGAACCTTGAGTTGCTGGACCTGCCTAAGGGAGATCTTGAGAGACTGAACAAAAGCAGACCTATTTCAAAACCCAGGTGCCGGAGTGCAGCACAGAATGGGGGAGGGCACCCTTCTAATTAATCCAGAACCATTGAGGCACGCCAGGGATTGCCAGCTTCTGGGGGAACTACAGAAAGCGCCCTTAGCATGGACAGGGTTGTTTCATTACGGACACTAAGCGATCAGATTTCTGTAAGTAGCTTTGCAAGTGGAAGATGGGGAGAAGCAGAAGCTGGAACAGTGCAGGAAAATAGGGTGGGGCTCCCAGAAATCAACAGTATGGGGTGGGGCACTTGAAAGTGGGGTGTGGTCTATTACACAGATCCTTAACTAAGAAACATATAGAACTTACTGAGAACAACAGGTGGAATAGTCTCCTTTTCTTTTTTTTTTTAGAAAGCATCTTCCAACTAACATCTTTTTTTAAAATTTAAATTCAATTAATTAACATATACTGTAATTATCAGTTTCAGAGGTACATCAGTCTTATGTAACACCCCGTGCTCATTCCATCACGTGCCCTCCTTAATGCCCATCACCCAGTGACCCCATCCCCTACCCCTTCCCTTCCAGCAACCCTCAGTTTGTTTCCTATGATTAAGAGTCTCTTACGGTTTGTCTCCCTCTCTGGTTTCGTCTTGTTTTGTTTTTCCCTCCCTTCCCCTATGCTCCTCTGTTTCGTTTCTTAAATTCCACATATGAGTGAGATCATATGATGATTGTCTTTCTCTGATTGACTTATTTCACTTAACATAATACTCTCTAGTTCCATCCACATCATTGCAAATGGCCAGATTTCTTTTTTTTTTGATGGATGAATAATATTCCATTGTATATACATACCACATCTTCTTTACCCGTTCATTTCTCGATGGACATCTGGGCTCTTTCCATAGTTTGGCTCTCGTGGACATTGCCGCTATAAACATCGGGGTGCAGGTGCCCCTTCGGATCATTACACTTATATCTTTGGGGTAAATACTTAGTAGTGCACTTGCTGGGTCATAGGGTAGCTCTATTTTTAACTTCTTGAGGAACCTCCATACTGTTTTCCAGAGTGGCTGTACCAGCTTGCATTCCCACCAACAGTGTAAGAGGGTGGACTGGTCTCCCTTTCTGGAATAAATAACAAGATCCTCCAGGGGCCAGTCTTAAGGACTCTTTTGATAATCTAGGATAGCTTGAGGGTTTATGCAGAAAGAGAAATACAGCAACTCCTTCTGATTGGTCTATTGCCTGGACTCCAACAGATTTTTCTATACAGGGGATTATTGTGCCTTGTAGATTCTTGATGAAGAAACATCACTTACCTTCAGTTCTTAGCAGGTTAAATTTGGAAAGGAACACATAAAGCCAATGATAAACGCAGGAGGCTGGCATAGACCTGCATGAACAGTGTTCAGAAGACTTAGCACCACATAGTAAGGGCAACATGAAGAGCTTTTTATAAGTTATGTCAAGAGCAAGAAGACAATCGAGAAAAGCAGACAAGTGACCATGACATAGTGATGAACGATAAAGACAGACCAGAACGTCTCTGCTTTCACTTGGTACCTGTATTTTCTGTCAAGGAGAAAATTTCATACTGAAAAGTCTAGCCCATTGCTCTTCAAATTTAAGCACGCATATGCATCACCTCAGGATTTTGTTAAGTTGGAGATTCTTTTTTAAAAAAAATATGGAACACTTCATGAATTTGTGTGTCATCCTTGTAGCAAGCCATGCTAATCTCTGTGTTGTTCCCAATTTCAGTATATGTGCTGCCAAAGCGAGCACTTAAAATGGAGATTCTGGGGGCGCCTGGGTGGCTCAGTCGGTGAAGCANTGCCTGGGTGGCTCAGTCGGTGAAGGGTCTGCCTTCAGCTCAGGTCATGATCTCAGGGTCCTGGGATCAAGCCCCACATCGGCCTCCTTGCTCAGCGGGAAGCCTGGTTCTCCCTCTCTCGCTCCCCCAGCTTGTGCTCTCTCACTCTCTCTCTCTGTCAAATAAATAAAATCTTAGAAATAAAATGGAGATTCTGATTTGGTAGGTCTGGGTGGGGCCCAAGAATTTGCATTTCTAACAAGTTCCCAGATGATGTTGATGCAGTTGGTCCTCCAACCACACTTGGAAGAGTAACAATCTAGATCAAACAGTGCTAAATAAAGAAAAGTCCAGGCGCCCTGGGTCATGATCCCAGGTTGAGCCCTGCATCAGGCTCCCTGCTCAGCGGGGAGCCTGCTTCTCCCTCTCCCTCTGACTGCTGATCCCCCTGCTTGTGCTCTCTCTGTCTCTCTCTGTGTCAAATAAATAAATAAAATCTTTTTTTTAAAAAAAAGAAAGAAAAGTCCAGGATGGATAAAGTGGTTAAAATGGTTTTTAAGAATATTTCATTGCTGGGTGCCCGGATGGCTCAGTCGGTTAAGCATCTGACTTCCATTCAGGACATGGTCCCGGGGTCCTCAGGCTCCTCGGGCTCCGAGCTCAGTGGGGAGTCTCCCTNGCCCGGATGGCTCAGTCGGTGGTTAAGCATCTGACTTCCATTCAGGACATGGTCCCGGGGTCCTCAGGCTCCTCGGGCTCCGAGCTCAGTGGGGAGTCTCCCTCTCCCTCTGCCCCTCCCCTTGTTCGCATGCTCTCTCTGTCTCTCTCTCTCTCAAATAAATAAATAAAATCTTTTTAAAAAAAGTATTTCATGGCTTTAATCAGGTTCAAGTCTTTGTTCTAGACAAATGACATCTCTTGGAGCATTGGGAGTGCCTGCAAATGAGACCTTTAAACCACTCTTGGGGATACTTTTGTTTTCATCAATGTGGAGAGTAGGAGAGGTGCTAGAAGTCTCTAGAAGAGAGGTGGATGCAATCCTGGGTTTCAAAACAGGAAAGAAGTGCAAGTGGAAGTGGACAGATCAGTCAGCTTGATGTTGATTCCGGGAGACAATCTGAAATGGATTCTTTTTCAAGCATGTCTGCTCACTGGACCCAGTATGATTTCCCTGAGAACAAATCCCATCAGACTAGTTTCATTATCTCTGATAGGTTTTTTTTTAAAGATTTTATTTATTTATTTGACAGAGATAGAGACAGCCAGCGAGAGGGAACACAAGCAGGGGGAGTGGGAGAGGAAGAAGCAGGCTCATAGCAGAGGAGCCCGATGTGGGGCTCAATCCCGTAACACCGGGATCATGCCCTGAGCCGAAGGCAGACGCTCAACTGCTGTGCCACCCAGGCGCCCCTCTGATAGTTACTAGAATGATAGGTCAGGGCAGCTGCGGTAGATCGAGAGCAAGCGAAATCTGGCACAACACTGGCTGAGGACTTTCAAGATATTATTTGTGCAAAGAAGCACAACAGTGACTGGCCGTGAGGCCAACGAGGCGGATTAGGGACGGTTGATCCAGTCTGCCCAGAGGGCCCTGATGAATGAGTAATAGCTCCCAAAGGATAGCGTCCAGGCGTACTGTAAGGCTTCATCCCCAGCCCGGTCTGTTGCAGCAATTTTATCACTGGCTTAGATCCGTGGTTCTCAAATATTTGGGCACCTCAGGATCTCTTGGGGACAAGGGATGCTTGTTAAAATATAGGTTCCAATGCTCCAATCCTGGGCTCTGATTCAGCAGGTCTGAATGCATTTTTTATTAAGCCTCTCAAGGTGACCCCAAGGAAGGTGCTCCGTGGAGCTTAGTTTGAAAAAAACTGATGAATAAGAACGAACATAAGCAGCACAAAACACTCTTTGACAGATGTGTATTTGGGGTTTCCCAACCGAGTGCGGGATAGTAAAGCCAAGGCTAATATGTCCTTAGACAGGCATCCTGAAGCCCCGAGGCTGCCCATTTTCTTGATTCTGAAGGAGACTGAGAGTGGGGAAGTATTTTTACCTTCGGCCTATATTGTTCGAATTAATTATTTTAAAAAGAAGTCTAGGACTTCTGCTCTCTGGAAGATGGAAATACACATAGTTTCTGCTATTTCTCTGATGCAGTACAACTAAAATCCCTTGACATTTTATATGAAACAAACATACGGGGCACCTGGCTGGCTCCGTTGGAAGAGCATGCTGCTCTTGCTCTCTGGGTCTTGAGTTCAAGCCCACGTTGGGTGTAGAGATTAAATACATAAATAAATGAATAAACAAACAAACTAATGTAAACAAGAAAGCATACGAAGACTGTGAAGGGTGGAGAGAACAAGGTAGATCGTTTAGGGATCTTCCGGATGCAAGGAACAATATGGTGGTGAATTCCCTGGGTTTCTTTCGGCATCATGTACCATACGCTTGCAGCTGCAGGAAGTGGTAACCCCGAAGTGCGGAGGCCTGCAAGCTGGAACCGCCAGCGAGTGCAGGCGGGAAAAAAGGCCCAAGAAAAAGCTTGCTCTCTTTAGCCAAAGACCAGAAAAGAAACAGCCAAGAATGACAGAAAACATTTAGACAATAACTGCTTTTCTCCAGCCAAGCACTACAGAAAAATCGTGGCACCATCCCCACTTACACCAGCAAAGGCCAAGGGAGGAGCCTCGATTTCCACCCTCACAAGGTTGTAAAGAGCCATCCCAAACCTCCTGCCTCAGTGGCATCAGAAGAGGCTTGGAGGAGAGTCAGGACACTCAGCACTGCCCCTCAGTAACAGGACCACTTCCCCTCACGGTGTCAGTAGAACCCATGTGGAGACCAGTAACAAGGCCCCTACACCTCCCATCCAGGGAGGGATCAGTAGAGCCCGAGTGGGGAGCTAGAACTCCCAGCCCCACCCAGCAGCCCCTCCTGGGTGTTTGGAAAGGAGGCCCGGGAGGTCACCTGGATTTTCCCCACCACCCGGCAGTAACATGGCAGCATCTCCTCTTTCCTCTGACAGGAGAGTGTCACAGGAAGTCGGCTAAAACAGAAGGTTTAAATACGATAGGGAGTCTCACAACATAATACCCCAAGTGTCGAGGTTTCACCTGAAAGTCAGTCATCATACCAAGGATCATGAAGATCTCAAACTGATGGAAAAGATGAAAAGATGCTGTCTTAGTGTCCCAGGGCTGCCATAACATAGTAGTACAAATTGAGTGGCTTAAAAACAACAGGAGTTTGTTGTCTCACAGTTCCGGAGCCTAGGAGTCCAAAATTGAGATTCAAGGTGTTCACAGGGCTATGCACCTTCTGAAGCCCTTAGGGGAGAATCCTTCCTGGCCTCTCCCTAGCTTCTGGAGTGGCTGTCAATTCCTTGGCTCACGTTGGTATCATTCCAATCTCTTTCTCTGTTATCACATAGCATTCCCCCTGTGTCTGCGTCCAAAGTTACCTCCTTTTATAAAGATACCAGCCATATTTCATTAGGACCCAGCCTAATAACCTCATTTTAACTGCATCTTCAAAGACCCTATTTCCAAATAAGGACACATTTACAGGTAATAGGGGATGGGGACATCAACACATCTTTGTGTTTCAAGGGTACAATTCAACCTATAACAGTTGCCAACACTGAGATGGCAGAAATGTAATATCTTAAAGCTGCTGTGATAAAAATGCTTCAGCAAGCAGTTATGAATACACTTAAAAATGAAATAGCACATATAAAATAGAAACAAATGAGAATTCGAGAATATAAAGAAGCACAAAATGGGTATTTTAAAACTGAAAAAGACAATCACTGAGATATAAAACTTAGAGGATGAGCTCAACAGCAGAATGGAGGTGACAGAAGAAAGAATCAATAACCCGGAAGATAACATAACAGAAATGACCCAATCTGAGCAACAGAGGGAGAAAATAAATTTTAAAGATTTATTTATTTATTCCAGAGAAAGGGAGACAGAGTGTGGGGGAAGGGCAGAGGGAGGGAGAGAGAGAGAGAGAGAGAATCCCCACCTGAGCACAGAGCCTGATGTGGGGCTCGATCCCATGACCCTGAGATCATGACCCCAGCCAAAACCAAGAGTCAGATGCTCCAGTGACTGAGCTACCCAGGTGCTCCAGGAGAAAATAAATTTTAAAAAATGAACAGAGCCTCAAGGACCTGAGAGATTATAACAAAAGATCTAACATTCATGTTGAAGGAGTCTCAGAAGAAAATGAGAAAGAGGGTAGGGCTTAAAAAGTACTCAAAGAGGGGCACCTGGCTGGCTCAATCAGTAGAGCATGTGACTCTTGATCTTGGGGTTGTGAGTTCGAGCCCCACGTTGGGCGTAGAGCTTACTTTTTAAAAAGTATTCAAAGAAATAATGACTGAAATTTCCCCAAATATGGCAAGAAACATAGAGCCACAGATTCATGAAGCTGAGCAAATCTCAAACAGGGTATACTCAAAGAAATCCATACCAAAGTGCATCATAATTAAACTTCCGAAAACTAAAGACAAAGAAAAAAATCTTGAAAGCAGCAAGAAAAAAATGATATCTTGAGGAAATAACAATTTGAACAACAGCATATTTCATATCAGAAGTCATGGAAGCCAGAAGCAATTGGCACAGTATTTTTTTTTAATGGTGTAAAAAAAGAATTGTCAACCCAGAATCCTATACCTAGTGAGAACATCCTTCAGGAATGAAAGGAAAGTCAAGACATTCTCAGATTAGGAAAAACTAAGAGAATTTGTCACCATTAAACCAACCCTAAATTTTTATTTTAATTTAGGGTTTTAGAGCTAATGGAATTACTCTAAACAGAAAGGATATGATAAAAGAAGAAATCTTGGAACATCAAGAAGGAAGAAAGAAGAACACAATGAACAAAAATATGGGCAAATAAAATAATAATAATATAATTATATAATAAATAGGGGAAGGAAAGGGAATATAAAGGGAGGTAATATTTCTATACTTCACCCAACCTGGTAAATTGAGAACACCAGTAGATTGTCATAAGTCCTCTGTAAATACAATGTAATACCTAGAGAAACTGCTACAAAAATCTTTGCAAGAAAATGTACTCAAAAACAACCTAGATAAATCGAAAGAGATTTCTAAAAAAAATGTCTAAGTAACCCACAGGAAGGCACTAAAAAGAAAGCAAGAAATGAAAAACAGAACAAACAGAAAACAAAAAAAAAATTTTTTAATTTAAAAATAAAACAAAAATTAACATAATAATAATAATTATTATTGCTACATTAGAGCTTGAGCTTGCCTTCAGCTCAGGTCATGATCCCAGAGTCCCAGGATCGAGCCCCACATCGGG
This sequence comes from Ailuropoda melanoleuca, assembly GCF_002007445.2. Classification (NCBI taxonomy): domain Eukaryota; kingdom Metazoa; phylum Chordata; class Mammalia; order Carnivora; family Ursidae; genus Ailuropoda; species Ailuropoda melanoleuca. The sequence continues at coordinate 83,652,438 of NC_048238.1, read as the reverse complement.
CTCCCAGCTCAGGGGGGAGTCTGCTTCTCTCTCTGACCCTTCCTGTCTTCATGCTTTCTCTCTCTTGTTCTCTCTCTCTTGCTCTCAAATAAATAAATAAAATCTTTAAAAAAAAGTGTTAACACTCTATATACAATTAAGAGACAAAGACTGGCAGAGTGCATCAAAAAACAGAGCCAACTAGGGTAGCCTGGCTGGCTCAGTTGGAGGAGGGTGTGACTCTTGATCTCAGGGTTGTGGGTTCAAGCTCCACATTGGGTGTAGTGATGACCAAAACATAACAAAACACAGCAAACAAACAAAACCCCCCCCAAAAAACCCAAAAAACAACCAGCTTAAAAAAAGAGTAAGTTACAAAACAAAACAAAACAAAAAACCAGGGACAACTATACACTGTCTACAAGGATATCACTTCCAACATATAAGCCAAGATGAAAATAAAAGGATAGAGAGAGATATATTATGCAAACATTAACCAAAAGAAAACAGAAGTGGTTCTATTAATATCAGATGAAATAGACTTTAAAGAAAATGACCAGTGACAGAGAAGGATATGATGATTTATATGATGATAGAAATGTCAAAATTCACCAAGAAGACATAGCAATCCTGAATGCATAGATACCAAAAAAAGAAAAAAAAAGCTACAAAATATGTGAAGCAAAAGCTAGGGACAGATAAGCCCCACAACTGTAGCTGGACACTTCAATAACCCTTTCCCAACAGCTAATAGATCAACTAGACAGAAAATAAGGAAGGATGTTCAACTCAACAACATCAACCAAGATCTAATAGACATTTCTAGGACACTCCAGCCAACAACAGCAGCATATGCATTCTTTCAAGTGCCCACAAAACATACACCAAGATAGAGAGTATTCTGCACCATAAAACAAATCTGAAATTTTTAAATAATTGTGTTCTCTGATCACAATGAAATCAGAGTAGAAATCAATAAACAAAAAGATGACAGGAAAATCTCCAAACACTTGGAAACTCAAAACCTACTTCTAAATAATCCACGGGTCAAAGAGAAAGTCTCAAAGGATATTTAAAAAAATACCTTAAACCAAACGAGAATGAAAATGCAACATATCAAAATTCGTGACGTGCTGCTTGAACAGTGTTGGGAGGAAAATACAGCACTAAATGCACATATTAGAAGAGAGGGAAAGTCTCAAATCAGTGATCTCAGCTTCCACCTCAGGAACATTCAAAAACAAGAGCAAAATAAACCCAAAGTAAGTGGAAGGAAGAAAACAATAATTGCTCAAAGCAGAAATCAATGAAAGCAGAAACAGAAAAACAATAGGGAAAAACAATGAAACAAAGAACTGGTTCTTTGAAAAGATCAATAGCCAAATCTCTACTACCACTGGCAAAGAAAAAAGAGAGAGAAGGGGCGCCTGGCTAGCTCTTGATCAAGCATGGGACTCTTGATCTCAGGGTCGTGAGTTTGAGCCCCACATTGGGTGTAGGATTACTAAGTAAATAAATAAACTTAAAAAAAGAGAGAGAGAGAAGACAGACATTATCAATAGCCATAGTCAAACAGGGGGTAGCACTACAGACCCTGCAGACAGCAAAAGGATAATAAAAGAATACAATGAAAATCTCCTCACATGTAAATTTGACAACTTAGATGGAATGGACCAACTCAACGAAAAACGTGAACTGCCACAACCCACCAACTATGAAATAGATTATTCAAATAACTTTATAACTTCAAGAAATTGAATTTATAATGTAAAAACTCTCAAAAAAGAAATCTCCAGGCCCAGATAGCTGTACTGGAGAATTACACAAAACATGTAAAAAAGGATTTGTACCAATTCTACCAGCCACTTCCAGAAAACAGAAGAGGAGAAAATACAGTTGACCCTTAAACAACACTGGAGTTAGGAGTTCTGACCCCTCCACACAGTCAAAAATCCATGTACAACTTTTAACTCCCCCAAAACTTAACAGCTAATAGCCTACCATTGACCAGAAGCCTTACTGATAACATCAATAGTCAATTAACACATATTTTGAGTGTTATATGTATTACATACTGTATTCTTACAATAAAGTAAGCTAGAAGAAGGAAAATGTTATTAAGAAAATCTTAAGGGGGAGAAGATACATTTACAGTATTGTACTGTAAAAAATCCGCATATAAGTTCAAACGCACGTTCAAGGATCAACTATACTTCCCAATTTGCTTCATGAACTAGTATTAACCTGATATCAGAACCAGACAGAAATCACATAACAAAGAAAACTATACACCAATAACCCTCATGAATGCACATGCAAAAATCTTTCACAAGATCCTTAGCAAATAGGGGGTGCCTGGCTGGCTCAGTAGGAAGAGCACGTGACTCTTGATCTTGGGGTTGTGAGTTCAAGCTCCACGTTGGGTGTAGAGATTACTCTTTAAAAAAAAAGATATTAGCAAATAAATTTCAGCAATGTATAAAAGGAATCATATACCATGTCCAAGTGGGGTTCATTCTGGAGATGCAAGGATACTTCACTATTCTAAATCCATCAATGTAATCTGCCATATTAACAGGCTACAGAAGCAAATTTCAACGATCCTATCAATTGGTGCTGAAAAAGCTTTTTGATAAAATGTCACACCTGTTCAGAATAAAAACTCTCAGTTCACTAGGAATAGAGGAGAGCTTCCTCAACTCAGCAGAGAGTGTGTCCAGAAACCCCCTGGAACTTATGCGTATGTAATCTTTCATGGCAAAAGAGACGGAGCAGATGTCATTAAAGTAAGGATCCTGACATGGGGAGATTATCCTGGATGATCCAAGTGTGTCAATATGATCACGGGGTCCTTACAAGAGGGAGACAAGAGCGTCAGAGTCAGAGAAGGAGGTATGAGGATAGAAGCAGAGGTTGGGGCGATGTGCTCTGCAGATGGAGGAAGGGGTCCCAAGCCGAGGAATGCAGGCAGTGTCTGGAAGGTGGAAAAGGCAAGGAAACAGATCCCCCCCTCAGAGCCGCGGGAAGGAGCGCTGCCGTGCTGGCCCTCTAGTTGTAGGACTTCTGACCTCCACAACTCTAAGATAATAAGTCTTCTGGTGGTGTTTTAAGCCACTAAGTTGTTTTAAAGCACCCAGGTTGTGGTAATTTTTTTAGAACAGCAATAGGAAACATACAGAGGTGACGGCAGTTACTAGCGCAAAGTTGAAAAAGTCTGTCTGGCAGGGGCGCCTGGCTGGCTCAGTCAGTAGAGCGTGCAGCTCTCCATCTCAGGGTCGTGCGTTTGTGGCCCGTGTTGGGTGCAGTGATGACTTAAATAAAGGAATTAGACTGGGGCGCCTGGCTGGCTCAGTCGGTTAAGCGTCTGCCTTCGGCTCAGGTCATGATCCCGGGTCCCGGGATTGAGCCCCACGTCGGGCTCCCCGCTCAGTGAGGAGACTGCTTCTTCCTCTGCCTCTCCTCCTACCCACCCCCCCACCGGCTCCTGATCGTGCTCTCTCTCTCTCACTCTCTCTCTCAAGCAAATAAATAAAATCTTAAAAAAGAGACATTAGATTAAAAATAAAAAGACTCTCTGGCAAAGCTCTCGGGTCCTGCCTGGCCTCTTGATCCCTGGAAGATGGGAGCAATGCAGATCTAGATTCATACTGTATATTCTGTATCGTTCTTGTGGCTCTTGCCATAATTCTCTGTATTAATGTAAATTATACTATCAGATAGAGGTATGTTCCCTGCGAGCAAGTTGAGGCAGTTCATCACACAAGAACTTCTCTGCCTACAGGCAGGGAGTAATAACGCTTTGCAATAAAATAATATGTTGGAGTTTCTGAAAGGTTTTCACGTATGACGCAAGTGTCAGCAAAAATTGAAAATATGTGGGCAGGGGGGCGCCTGGGTGGCTCAGTCAGTTAAGCGTCTGACTCTTGATTTCGGCTCCTGTCATGATCTCAGGGTTGTGAGATCGAGCACTGCATCGGGCTCCATGTTAAGATTCTCTTAAGAGATGAAGCTTCTGTCTCTCCCTCTCCCTCTGCCCCTCCCCCCATAAAATAAAGAAGATCTGAGGGCAGGGATCATAGGAGGTCTCCGGAGGAGGCTGTCAAAGTGCCACTGAGTGAAGAAGAGAAGAAGAGAGACAATTGCCAGGTAGAGGTAATGAGCTCTCCTTCCCCTGGAAAAATTGGTGAAGGCCTGCAACATTTAATTCTCAGCTTGAAAGATACGGCCATCTTTGGGGGGCCATTAGCCTGCCTGCCACGACTTCCGGTCTCTCTGCTCTGGAGGGACTGTTTCTCTAATCATCCACCAACATCACCCTCTGTGGCATCTCCCAGAAGGCACAGCTCTAGGCTTTCTGTTAATATTCACTGTACAGTCATAGAAGAGACTCATGGCTTTTGAATTCGTTGTTTTCCTATTTGGTTTTTAGTCAGAAGCGCCACTGGATGAGAGGGACTGTCTCAGCCTTCACCGGTAGAGTTCTCTATAACCGAATGGAAGCCAGCCGACCCTAGGAGGCCTGTTTTCAGTCCCGAGATATCTGGGTCTAATTCACAAGAGAATTTAAGGAATGAAGCTGCTGGGTGTTTTGAAGTGGCCTGTCACCGGGAGCTCACACAAGTCAGTCAGGTCCTCCGTCTCTGCCACCCCAGGCTGCCTGCCCCTCCCACAGCACCCCCCATCTCAGCAAACAGCAAATCCAGTCTGCCAGTTCTTCATGCAAAAACTTGCCTCTCACATCCAACATCTAAAACATCAGCAATTCCTGTTGATTGCCTGCAACATATACTCTGAACTAAAGCACTTCTTACACCTCTACTGCTAGGACCCTGGGCTGAGCCCCCAGCAGCTTTCTCCCCAATCAGTGCATTCCTATCCAATTTGCTCTTCCTTCTTCCATTCTGCCTTCCTCCAGTTTCTTTTCTTACAATTTTTTTTAAGGATTTCATTTATTTATTTGACAGAGAGAGGCAGCGAGAGAGGGAACACAAGCAGGGGGAGTGGGAGAGGGAGAAGCAGGCCTCCCGCTGAGCAGGGAGCCCAATGAGGGGCTCAATCCCAGAACGCTGGGATCATGACCTGAGCCGAAGGCAGACACTTAACGACGGAGCCACCCAGGCTCCCCTCCAGTTTCTTTTCTTTATTAATTCATGTCTATGTCCAGCATGGGGCTTGAACTCAGGACCCCGAGATCAAGAGTTGCATGCTCTTCCAGCTGAGCCAGCCAGGCGCCCTCCCCTCCAGCTTATTTTCAACACAGCAGCCACCGTGACCCTCTTAAAATGTACTTCGGATCATGTCACTCCTCTTCTTATAACTCTAGCGGCTCCCCATCTTGTTCTGAGGATAAGCTAAAATGGTGGCCCCCAAGCACCTCCTTGCTCCTCCCTGAACATGATACCTCAGGTCCCTGCACCTACTGTCCCGTCTGCTAGAATGCTCTTCCTCCAGATATCTGCCTGGCTCTTCTCTTACATCCTTCAGATTTTTACTTAAATGTTTCCTTCTCAGTGAATCTTTTGCTGGCCACCATTTCGGAAATTCCAATGCCCCCTCCAACACCTCACCCCCCTTTCCTGCTTAATTTCCTCCATGGCTCTATTTGCCATCTCATATAATCGATCTATCTATCAAAATATATATAAAGCATAATTTTATATATATACACAATATATATAATTATATGTAAAGTATAACTTGTTAATCGCCTTCCTTACCCCTCCAGTATAAATTCCCAAGGGCAGAGATTTTTCTGTTTTGTTCATTGATGACTTCCCCAGTGCTATGAACAGTGCCTGTCACAGAGTAAATGCCAACAAACATTTGTTGGATGGATGAAGAAATGAATTTTACATGTTCCCCACCACCCAGCCCCCCACTAACTATTCCCTCACCCCAATTTCAGCATCACAATCTTCCACCCTTTCCACTGAGGCTTGAGTTCACTGTGCATCTTAAAAATGTCCCAAGGTGGAGCGCCTCGGTGGCTCAGTGGGTTAAGCCAGCTGCCTCCCGCTGGGGTCATGGTCCCAGGCTCCTGGGATGAGCCCCGCCTCAGTTGCCCACTCAGCCCCTCTGAGTTGCCAAACTCTCCCCCTGCCCCTCCCTCTGCTCATGTTTTTTTTCTCTCTCTCTCTTTCAAATAAATAAATAAAATCTTTTAAAAAAATGTCTCAAGCCTTGCGACTGACTATGCCCACTCTGTGAAAACGTTTCTGCCAGGACACTGCCCTGGTGGCACTGGAGGACAGGTGCCAGCCGAACATGAGGTCTAGAGGTCAGTGAAGGCTCCTCGGAGGAGGTGATGACTGGGTGGAGGCTGAGGGGCCAGTGAAGTCAGAGGGAACAAATGCTATTCCGGCAGACCACTGCCAGCGCCAAAGTTTGGACTGCCCCAGAAGTGAAAGCTCGGAGAGGGCCGTGTGAAACCGAGGGAAGAGGAAATGGCAAGTGCAGGCCGCGCAGGGGCTGCTGGTGGGAGCTGTCCCTGCAGGGAGACCTGCGTTCAGGGGGACCCTGGAGCTGCTGGAGGAAGCCATGCAGGCCATGGAGGTGGAGTGAAGCAGGCTGCTGCTTAGAGCTTGGAACAAAGGGGCTTAAACGCAGGAAATACAAAAACACCTAAAAAAAAATGATGTCCCAAAAGACGAGCCCCACCCCCACTGAGGGAGTTTCGCGTATCCTAGCTGGAAAGTTATCATCCTTGGCTTGAGGCCAGGGGGAGCTGGTGATGAACGCTGGCTCTGCCACTCCGGAGCTGAGCGTCAGACCCACAGCCAGTCACTTCACTTCTCTGCGCCCCAGCTTCCCCTGTGGCATGAGAACGTTATCTGCAATTGTAGCGTTCCCGGGAAGCCTGGAAGGAGGCATGTTTTTTTTTTTATGCCAAGAGCAAGGCCTGGCACAAAGAGAAGGTCAGAGCGTACACACCGCTCAGCAGTTCGCAATCCCTGCAGAAATCAGTGTTGTACAATATAACCTTACCTACTGGTCCTTTCATCTCTCTGATAGATTTCCAAAGCAGGGTTGCTGGCCCCAGCAGTGCGGGCTTTCAAACAGTAAATAAACAGTGCCAGGGGGCGCCTGGGTGGCACAGCGGTTAAGCGTCTGCCTTCGGCTCAGGGCGTGATCTCGGCGTTACGAGATCGAGCCCCACATCAGGCTCTTGGACTATGAGCCTGCTTCTTCCTCTCCCACTCCCCCTGCTTGTGTTCCCTNTCTCTGATAGATTTCCAAAGCAGGGTTGCTGGCCCCAGCAGTGCGGGCTTTCAAACAGTAAATAAACAGTGCCAGATGATTATTCGCAGAAGGCTATAAAAATTCATACTCCTGCCAACAATGTATGAGAATGCCTGTTTCCCCACATACTCACTAGTACCAGATGTTATGAATCTTTTTGGTTTTTGCCCATCTGATGGGAGGAAATGGTGTTGATTTCCATTTCCTTTATCACTGGTGAAGTTGAACATCTTTTCATACATGTATTATTCGTTGCAGGTCCTCAGATGTGCTTGCCTTTCCTTTGTCCAGTTGTTTTACGGTCATTTGTATTTTTCCTCCTTTTTTCTTAAGGATTTTATTTTTAAATAATCTCTACACCTACCATGGGGCTCCAGCTCACCACCCCAAAGTCAAGAGTCGCACACTCCACCGACCAAGCCAGCCTGGCGCCCCTCATTTGTATTTCTCTTATCAATTTATACATTGGGGGTATGGAGAGTGACCGCCAATAGGTACGAGGCTCTTTCTTGGAGCGATGAAAATGTTCTAACATTAGATTACAGTGATAGTTTCAACAGCTCTGTAAATATACTAAAAAGCTTTGAATTTACACTTTAAAGAAGTGAACTTTATGGTATATAAATTGTATCTCAGTAAAGCGGGTAAAAAATGAAATATTTGGAAAGTGAATTTTTAAAACATTTTATCTATTTATATGAGAGCTAAAGAAAGAGAGAGCACGAGCAGGGGGAGGGGCAGAGGGAGAGCAAGAGGGAGAAGCAGATTCCCTGCTGAGCACAGAGCCCCATGCAGGGCNTTGTGCCACCCAGGCGCCCCTGAATTTACACTTTAAAGAAGTGAACTTTATGGTATATAAATTGTATCTCAGTAAAGCTGGTAAAAAATGAAATATTTGGAAAGTGAATTTTTAAAACATTTTATCTATTTATATGAGAGCTAAAGAAAGAGAGAGCACGAGCAGGGGGAGGGGCAGAGGGAGAGCAAGAGGGAGAAGCAGATNAGAGAGCACGAACAGGGGGAGGGGCAGAGGGAGAGCAAGAGGGAGAAGCAGATTCCCTGCTGAGCACAGAGCCCCATGCAGGGCTCAAACCCAGGACCCTGAGATCATGACCTGAGCCAAAGTCAGATGCTTAACTGACTGAGCCACCCAGGTGCCCCCAAAGTGAATTTTAATGGTTCCATAAAATTTCCTTTAATGGAATGATCATATTTTATTTGATACCTCCAATTGCTTCTAATTATTTCCATATTTCATTTATAAAGAAACCGTGATGAGTATCTTTGTGCATAAATCTCTGCTTTTTCTTAGGATACATTCTTAAAATGGGAATTCCCAGGGAGAAAGATTTTTTTAAGGGGGAACTCTGATCGCTAATAAAAAATACAAAAGAGTTGACAGTGACTCCATCTCCATTTGAACATTTTAGACTTTTCTCCTTAAGTTCAGACTGCCATATTTAGTACCTCAAAACTATTGGGGGCGCCTGGCTGCCTCAGTCAGTAGAGCGTGTGACTCTCGATCTTGGGGTTGTAAGTTCGAGTTCCATGTTGGGTGTAGAGATTACTTAAAAATGAAATCCTAAAAAAACCTCCCATAAAACTATTATTGGGCTAGGTCCTCCTACTACGGTGACATCCAGAGCCATTATAACTGATCATAGAGAACATGTTCAGTTTTGGTCACTCAAAGATATAAAACGACTCCTCTCCTTATTACCAGTTGTCTAATTATTACAGACTGATTGCTAGAAAAACAATATGAGAAGCTAAATTGCTTTCCCTGGCTTAAATCCATGGGGAATAGAGGCTAATTTTAGTGCAATTTTTGGCAAAAGCAGGAAGTAGTGTTCAGTGGTTTCATCTGCTACCGTTTCATACCACCTTCCCATCTTGCTGACATGTGCTAGAGAAATGCAGCAATAATAAGAGTTATAAGAATAATGATAGCTACTATTGACTGGTAACTATAAGGTCCTTCTCTGGACAGAAAAGAATCTATCTTCTTGGTTAATTGTGCTGAATGCTAAGAAAGAAATTCACCTAGAAGGACCCTGAAGGAAAAAGCTTGTATTTCCTACCTGTTCTCTAGACCCATCCTCAATCCAAGCCCTTCTTCCAACATCAAAGGTTTAGATGTAGCTGGGTGAACTGATTGATGGTGCTTGATTTAGTAATTTCTAGGACATTAGCAAGAGACGAGGCTCCCTGCTGTAATGGGAAGTTTATTGGGCTAAGAACAAGAATCCTGGATCTTTGTCCTAACTCTGCCATTTATCTGTTAAATGACGTTTGGTAAATTGCACACCTTTTGGGGATGTCAGTTTCCCGAGTCTGGTTGATTTCTTTCTTTGTGTGTGTGTGTGTCTAGTTGATTTCTAAGGGCCGTTCCAACTCCGACATGCTACAGATTTAAAGAAATAATAGAATTAGAAGTCTTCTATTAAGCAGTAGGTCAGGGAACAGATTTGGGAGTCGAGATTAGAAGAGAGAAACTGAGTCACATCAGAAACCTATTATGATCTAGGATATTTTACATTAGATTCTTAAGGCCGTTGTAAAAAATATATTTGAGATTTCACAACTCTGCCTTTACTAAAAGAACCATAGGCACACGATGGTGGATTTTGTAACATGCAGACTCTACTTCAATAAAGCCTTCAAAATATACATTTGATTGGCATTTTATCTCCAAATAATCATGGGTAGGGTGTATGAAATCGTGTACACGGAGAATCTGCTCATTTACTTGCATGCATGAAAATGAGTGAGAGCAAAGGGACATGTTAATAATCTTGGGAGTTTTGTTGGCTCAGAGAAGCTGCCGGGCTCTGGGGAGATTGATGGAACTAAAATGTCATTGTCACAAGGGAGGCAACTATTGATTTCACTGACAAACCCTGTAATTATGGAACACAATGCCTAGTTACATTAATTAGGAGGGATGAGAGAGTGGAGCTGGAGGCCCGCCCTGCTGGCAGGAGAGAGGGCAAGTGTGGATCAATCTTCTCTAGGTGTGGCTGCTGCATGCAGGGAGCGGGGAAGGGGCAACCGAAAAGTAGGTTGAAGGCAGGGACCAGCTTGAAGGGCTCTGTGAGAAAGCTGCAAGACTTACAACCTTGGGCAGCCTGTGTATTCAGGAAGATCATATATGTAACAATACTTTAAAAATGACAAAACACTATATAACTAAAAATACTTTTAAGGCAATCCAGGCACATGGTAAAAATTCAGCTGAGAGGGGCTCCTGGGTGGCTCAGTCAGTTGTGTCGGACTCTTGACTTCAGCTCAGGTCATGATCTCAGGGTCGTGGGATCGAGCCCCGTGTCAGCTCCCTGCTGAAGTCTTCTTGCCCCCCTCTCTCTGCTCCTCCCCCCTTTCTCTCTCTCTCTCCCTCAAACAAACAAACAAATAAAATATTAAAAAATTCAGATGATAGAGGGGTGCCTGGCTAGTTCAGTCAGAGCTCATGACTCTTGGTCTTGGGGTTGTGAGTTTGACTCCACATTGGATGTAGAGATTACTTAAAATCTTTAAAAAAATTCAGATAATATAAAGAAATGGTATAAAGGGATAGAAAGTGAAAAATAAGTCTCCTTCCCACCTTTGTCACCCATTTGTCCTCCCCAGGAACATCTACTATCTCAATTTCTTGCATATCCCTCCAGAGATATTCTATTATTCTTGCATGTACAAATATATGTACACATATATGTATATATACAAATACACACACATATATATGTGTCACAGATGGTAGGATACTATTCACATTGCTTTTTGTCTGTATTTGTTTTCACTTAACAATGTAACTTGGAAATCACTTCTTATATTGATCTGCCTTAACTCTTTTTTAACATCTATGTAGTATTTTCTTGTCCTGCAACTAATTTAAACTCTCCCCTTTGAGGATATTTGATTTGTTTCAATGGCATCTGGTCTATCTTGTTAAAGTTTACCACTGAACAGCAAAAATAGTCTCCAACATGGTGTTACTGATGAAGGTCTTGGATTTTTAATTTTTTAATTTTTTTGCTTAATGTAACTATTTATATTTGTATTTTTTTCAGTAAGAGTAACAATCTCAGTATCTCCAAGACTTTTTTTTTAAAGATTTTATTTATTTATTTGACAGAGATAGAGACAGACAGCGAGAGAGGGAACACATGCAGGGGGAGAGGGAGAGGAAGAAGCAGGCTCATAGCAGAGGAGCCTGATGTGGGGCTCGATCCCATAAC
>NC_048238.1:83519443-83639760 GCF_002007445.2 Ailuropoda melanoleuca | reverse complement strand
TCCTAGTTCTTATGTTCCATAGATGAGAGAAATCATATGATAATTGTCTTTCTCTGCTTGACTTATTTCACTTAGCATTATCTCCTCCAGTGCCGTCCATGTTGCAGCAAATGTTGAGAATTCGTTCTTTCTGATAGCTGAGTAATATTCCATTGTATATATGGACCACAGCTTCTTAATCCAGTCATCTGTTGAAGGGCATCTCGGCTCCTTCCATGATTTGGCTATTGTGGACAATGCAGCTATGAACATTGGGGTGCATATGGCCCTTCTCTTTACTACGTCTGTATCTTTGGGGTAAACACCCAGTAGTGCAATGGCTGGGTCATAGGGTAGTTCAATTTTTAACTTTTTAAGGGACCTCCACACTGTTTTCCAGAGTGGCTGTACCAACTTGCATTCCCACCAACAATGTAGGAGGGATCCCCTTTCTCCACATCCTCTCCAACAATTGTTGTTTCTTGCCTTGTCTATCTTTGCCATTCTAACTGGCGTAAGGTGGTATCTCAGTGTGGTTTTGATTTGAATTTCCCTGATGGCTAATGATTTTGAACATTTTTTCATGTGTCTGTTAGCCATTTGTATGTCTTCATTGGAAAAGTGTCTGTTCATATCTTCTGCCCATTTTATGATTTGTTTATTTGTTTCTCGTGTATTGAGTTTGAGAAGTTCTTTGTAGATCTTGGATACCAGTCCTTTATTTGTGTGGATACCTTTTATTTCTTTTTATTGTCTGATTGCTGTGGCTAGGAATTTTGGTACTATCCTGAAAAAAGTGATGAGAGTAGACATCCTTGTCTTGTTCCTGACCTTAGGGGAAATCTCTCAATTTTTCCCCATTGAGGATAGTGTTAGCTGCAGGTTTTTCATATATGGCCTTTATTATGTCGAGGTATGTTCCTTCTAAACCTACTTTGTTCAGATGTTTTATCATGAGTGGATGTTTTACTTTGTTGAAGGCTTTTTCTGTGTCTATTGAAATGATCATATGGTTTTTATTCTTTCTCTTATTGATGTGACCTATCACGTTGATTCGTGAATATTGAACCACCCTTGCATCCCTGAAATAAATCCCACTTAATCATGGCGTATGATCTTTTAATGTATGGTTGGATTTGGTTTGCCAGTATTTTATTGAGGATTTTTGGATGTATGTTCATCGGAGATATTGGTCTGTAGTTCTCTTTTTTGGTGGTGTCGACCTGCTTTTGGTATCAGGGTAATGCTGGCCTCATAGAATGAATTTGGAAGTTTTCCTTCCTATTCTATTTTTTGGAAAAGTTTAAGAAGAATATGTATTAACTCTTCTTTATATGTTTGGCAGAATTTGTCTGTGAAGCCTTCTGGTCCTGGACTTTTGTTTGTTGGGAGTTTTTTGATTACTGATTCAATTTCATTGCTGGTAATCAGTTTGTTCAGATTTTCTATTTCTTCCTGCTTCAGTTTTGAGAGATTATATGTTTCTAGGAATTTATCCATTTCTTCTAGGAAGTCCAATTTGTTGGCATATAATTGTTCATAATATTCTCTTACCATTGTTTGTATTTCTGTGGTGTCAGTTGTTGTTTCTCCTCTTTCATTTGCAATTTTGTTTTTTCAGTCCTTTCTCTCTCTCTCTCTCTCTCTCTCTCTCTCTCTTTGATGAGTCTGGCTAGAGGTTTATCAATTTGGTAGATCTTTTCAAAGAACCAGCTCCTGGTTTCATTGATCTGTTCTATTGGTTTTTTTATTTATCATTTATTTCTGCTCTTATCTTTATTATTTCCTTCCTTCTGCTGGTTTGGGGTTTTGTTTGTCATTCTTTTTCTAGCTCCTTTAGGTGTAAGTTTAGGTTGTTTGAGATTTCCTTATATCTTGAGGGAGGCCTGTATTGCTATAAACTTACCTTTTAGAACTGCTTTTGCTGAATCCCAGAGACTCTGGACCATTGTATTTTCATTTTCATTTGTGTCCCTGTAATTCCTCCTTTGATTTCTTGGTTGACCCATTCATTATTTAGTAGCATGTTATCCAACCTCCATGTATTTGTGTTCCTTCCAGATGTTTTCTTGTGGTCGATCTCTGGTTTTACAGTGTTGTGGTCAGAAAAGATGCATGGTATGACTTCGGTCTTTATGAATTTGTTGAGACTTATTTTGAGGCCTCATATGTGATCTATTCTGGAGAATATTCTATGGGTACTTGAATAGAATGTGTACTCTGCTGTTTTAGGATGGAATGTTCTGAATATAGCTGTTAAGTGCATCTGGTCCAGTGTGTCATTCAGAGCCACAGTTTCCTTGTTGATTTTCTGTTCAGCTGATGTTTGTTATTAACTGTTTTATGTAGTTGGGGGCTCCCATGTTGGGTGCATAAATATTTACTATTGCTATGTCTTGTTGGGTTGTCCCATTTATTATTATATAGTGTCTTTCTTGGTCTCTTGTTACAGTCCTTGATCAACTGATTGATTTTAGAGAGGGAGAGAGCATGCGCATGCACAAGAGTGGGAGGGGGAGGGGCAAAAGGAGAGGGAAAGAGAGAATCTCAAGCCTACTCCTTGTCAAGAGGGAGTCTGATGAGGAGCTCGATCTCACAACCCTGAGATCATGACCTGAGCAGAAACCAAGAACCAGACGCTTCACTGACTGAGCCACCCAGGCTCCCCTGCAGTCTTTGTTTTAAAGTCTATTTTGTCTTATATAAGTATTGCTGCTCTGGCTTTCTATACGACTGTATTTTAGTGATGCAATAAAGAGCTGCAGGGGTAATCCAAGTACAAATCACTTCTCAAAGATGGATTTGGCCTGGCCAAATAGAGTCTACCAGGTTCGACAGAGGTTTCTTTATGCCCAGGCTCCTGTTGGGAAAGGCAGCTTAAACCTTCAAGAATACTTTGTTGAAGGAGAACCCGGAGAAGTAGTACAATGGAGTGGGAAGATTTTGGGGTCTGGAGTCCGAAGGCTTGTGTTTCAGCCCCAGTTTTTTCACTGACTAGCTGTGTGGCCGCCTTGGGTAGGTCACAGCCCTGGAGGTTCAGTTTTGTCTCGTGTGTTAAATAGGGATGGCAATGTCAAACTCATCATGCTCTTGTGAGGACTAGATGAATTAACAGCCTTCTGTAAAGTGCTTCCCAATGTTAATTATAAGTATTACCTTAGGGCCTCCGGGGTGGCTCAGTCAGTTAGGTGTCTATCTTCGGCTCAGGTCGTGATCCCAGGGTCCTGGGATCGAGCCCTGTGTCGGGCTCCTTGCTCAGCAGGGGGTCTGCTTCTCCCTCTCCCTCTGCTGCTCCCCCTTCTCGTGTTCACCTGCTCTCTCTCGTTCTCTGTCTAATAAATAAATAAAATCTTTAAAAAAAATAAGCTGTACTTTACCCTGAGGGATGAAGACATAAAACCAGAATAGCTAGAGCTTCAGGTAGAGTAAATATGCAAATATGCACACATTGCAACTTGAAAACAAAGAGAGAGGCTGGGAAAGAAATAGCCCCTTCTTGGCTAGATACATATTAATTCAGAACTTAACAAGGGGCCAGGTAAGGCTTTTTAAAAAGTTCCCGTAGGTCTACAATTTAAATGTCCATCTTTGTCACAAACTGTTGGAAGGCATACTGCTCTTCTTCAGATACAAATAACTTTTTTCCCTGTATAGTTGCCTGCATTACAACCCACTGAGCAAGGAGAGAAGCCCATTAACTGTCAGTGAGAGTGAGAGTGAGAGGTAGAGTGAGGGAAAGGATTTGCATTTTCAGGGGGAAAACTGATCTCTGCTTAGATATACCAGCACAGAGAAACCCAGCAGATGTTTTTGAGAAGAACTGGACCATTTGACATTTCACTGGAATGAAACTTAGAAACAGTGCTAGGCAGGAAAAGCCAACCAGCACTGTGTGAGGCAAGGAAAGGAGCGAGACCAGAGTGTAAACTGATATAAGATTTTTGGAGAATAATTCGGTAATATATACGTTGAACGTAAAAATGCACATACTCTACCCTTCTGCCTCACCTTCCTGAAAAATTCAGTCCCCAAAGCCTTTAGGTGAAGGGGCGCCTGGGTGGCTGAGTCAGTTAAGCGTCTGACTCTTGATCTCAGCTCAGGTCTTGATCGCAGGGTCGTGGGTTCAAGCCCTGAGAGTCTACTTAAGAAAAAAAAGAAAGCCCTTAGGTGAAGCAGAACAAGGTAGCCATCCATTGTGGGGAGTGTGGGGGCTCCCCATGGGGGCATCGGATACCAAGCACGGTGAGGAGGGCATCCCTGTGGAGGCGGCCTGGTGGGAAGGACCAGAGTCCAGGCAGGAGGATGCAGGGATCCTCAGGGAAGGACAGCCTGGTGTGGGAAGCAGAGCCTGAGAGGACGGACAAGGGCATCGGATGATGGAGTGGCAGGAAGTGTTAGAGGCTGAGTGAGGTGAGGAGGGTGTCTATGTTGGGGAGAGCTGATCCGGAGAGTCAGAGCCTGAGGGGGCTGACAGGGGCATCCCCTTGATGGAGCGGCATGATGGGGGTGTCAGCCTGCGCAGGATGAGGAGGGCATCTATGTAGGGGAGCAGCCAGGGATGGGGAACAAGAGGCCTGAAACACGGCGAGCAGACATGGTGTCAGGGAGGGAGGCTGTGGAAATGGGGGATGGCTTACTATATTAGTTATCTCTTTGTGTGTAACAGTTTACCCCCAAACTCAGTGGCTTAGAAGAACAAACATATATTAAATCAGTTTTTGTGTGTCAGGAATCTGGGCACAGCCTAGCTGGGTGCCTCGGGCTCAGAGTCTCTCACAAAGCTCCAATGTGAAGGCTCAGCCGGGGGAGCGTCTGCTTCCCAGCACAGTCATGTGGTTGTTAGCAGGATTTAGTTCCTCGTGAGCTGTTGACCGAGGGCCTCAGTTCCCGCATGGCTGTAGGCCAGGGGCCTCCCTCAGCTCCTTGCTACATGGGACTCTCCAGAGGGCAGCTAGCTTCCCTGAGAGCAAGCGAAGGGGGAGGACAGAGAGGTGGATGGGTGGGGGGAGAGCGCAAGTGAGCAAGCGTGAGTCAATTACACAGAAGCCAGAATCTTCTTGTAACCTTGGAAGTGAGTGACAGCCCATACATTTTGCTGAATTCTATCGTTAGAAGTGATCCACTGGATGAAGCTCACAGTCAAGGGCAAGTGATCACACAAGTGAGAGAACACCACTAGGTAGGGATCACTGAGGGACATCTTCGAAAATGGATCCAACTGTCCGAAGTGATCTACAGGTTCAAGGCAATCCCCGTGCAAATCCCAATGGCAGAGATCATAGAAATAGAAACAGTAATCCTAAAATTCATATAGAACCACAAAAGACTGTGAATAGCCAAACCAATCTCGAGAAAGAAGAAAAAAGCTGGAGGCAACACACTTCCTGACTTCAAAATATATTACAGAGTGCCAGTAATTAAAACAGTATGGTACTGGCATAAAAACGGACACATAGCCCAATGGAACAGAATAAAGAACTTGGAAATAAAGCCAGGCATGTACGGGAAACAGCCAACCAGGGTGTCAAGAACACACAATGAGGAAAGGAGAGTCTCTTCAAAATGGTGTTGAGAAAACTAGATATCCACATACAAAAGAATGAAATTGGACCCTTATCTTGCAGGATACACAAAAATCAACTCAGAATATATTAAAGATTTGAATGTAAGACCAGCAACAGTAGAACTCATGGAAGACAACAGCGGAAAAGCTTCACGACATTGATCTTGGCAATTTCATGCCTATGACACCTGTGGTGTTGCACAGGCAACAAAGCAAAAATAGACAAATAAGACTACATCAAAGTAAAAAGCTTCTGCACAGCAAAGGAAGCAACAGGGTGAAAAGGCAACCTATGGAATGGGAGAAAATATTTGCCAAACATATATCTGGTAAGGGGTTAATACCCAAAATATATAAGAAACTCTTACAACCATTTAACTAGTAAAAACCCAAATAACTTGATTTTAAAAACAAGCAAAAGAATTAAATAGACATTTCTTCAATGAAGACACAAACATGGCCAATGGGTTTAAGAAAAAGTGATCGACATCACTAGTCGTAAAGGAAATGAAAATCAAAATCACCTCATATCGGTTAAGATGGCTGTTATCAAAAAAGGCATCAGATAAGCGTTGGCAAAGATGAGAAATTGGAACTGTTGATAAGATGTAAAATGGTGCAGCCACTATGGAAAAACAGCATGGAGTTTCCTCAAAAAAATTAAAAATAGAACTATGATATGATCCAGCAATCCCACTTTTGGGCATATAGCCAAAAGAACTGAAATCAGGATCTCAGAGAGATGTCTGGATTCCCAGGTTCACTGCAGCATTATTCACGATAGCCACGGTATGGAAATGACCTGCATGTCCATCAACAGATGAATGGTTAAAGAAAATATGGTATATACATTCAATGGGTTATTATTATTCAGCCTTAAAAAAGAATGAAATCCTGCCGTAAACAACAACATGGATGGACCTTGAGGACATAATGCTAAGTGAAATAAGCCAATCACAGAGGGACAAATACTGCATGAGTCCACTTAGATGAGGGTATCTAAAATAGCCAAATTCATGGAATCGGTGAGAAGAATGGTGGTTGGCAGGGGTTTGGGGAAGAGGGAATGCAGAGTTGCAGTTCAAGGGTATAAAGTTTCATCGTGTAAGATGAATACATTCTAGTGAACGGCTGTACAACACTGTTAAGAGGGTAGAGCTCACATGAAGTGTTCTTACCACAGTAAAAAAGAAAGAAGAATAGCACAGTGCTTAAGAAGCCATTTTGATCTTTGTTTAAGCCGCGCTCCGTTTGAACTAGCTATCCTACCTGGAGCAACTTAATCCCCGTATGCTTCAGTTTCCTCTCTGAAACCGGGATGCTCATGCCCACATCACAGGGGATACTGAGAATTCAATGAAATTTTCCAGGTAAAGCAGGTAGAACAGTTTTTGGCACATGATAAGCAGTCAATAAATGGTAGTTACTGTTAAAAAAGAAAAGAGGGCCGGCTGGCTGGCTCAGTTGGTGGAGCGTGTGACTCTTGAACTCAGGGTTGTGAGTTCAAGACCCATGCTGGCGTTAGAGATTACATACATATGTACGTACATACATACATACATAAAATGTACGAATGCATGTATGCATGAATGAATGAATGAGCAAATAAATAAAAGAAAAAAGAGAAGAAAAGACGCTCCCCAGCACACTTACATACAGGGGGATTGATAAAATGAGTAACTATCTTAAAAATAATAGAAACTACTTATCTCATCGTCTTAACTTGTTACAAATGCAGAATATGATCAAATGGGAATGAGCCCTGTGTTGTTGGATGGGATATATCAGAGTGAACTCACGGTTAGATAGGTAGATACAGAAATAGCTATAGCTATAGATACAGTTCTAGATATAAAACCTGTGAGTGTGTGTGTGTGCGCGCGCGTGTGTGCGTGTGTGCGTGTGTAAGCATGTGAGTAAAGGTATGTAAGTGAAGCCTCTGAGAGGCCCGGGGAGCAGCAACACACTGATAGCAATATCTGTAACTAGCACCCAGATTTGGCTCCTAAATGTTATTTTCCATTAAAGGGAACCAGAGCTTCACAGAAAGGTGGCTAATGTCAGGACTGAGTAAGTAAAAGCACAAGGTGAGCCTGGACTATCTCAGGCCAGAAAGGAAGGAAGCCCTCAAGGAATGGTGGGGACATGTCAAAGGGACACAGAAGCCAGCTCAAAGGAGCCCCCAGTGGCCAAATCTAGGACAACTTGAGCACCAAAGTAAACAATGAAAGTAATGGATTACAACCCATTGAATAAAATAAGAAACCATAAGGCTATCCCGTTATAAATAAATAAATGAATACACTGAAAGTTTGATGAGAAATGGAAGATTTACACAGCCCCAAAGCACTTTCCCATAATATATTGATGAATTACAAAGCATAACATCCTGGTGGAGAAGCCTGGCACATACCACTTGAGTCAAGTGACCATCAACTGAACGTCATCAGTAATGGCGCACATAGAAATCACGCTCCACCCTGATGGGATGCAGATTACAGCGTCCCTTCTGTCACAGTCCTGCCAAGGATGTGTAACTTGAGCCTAATCATGAGGAAACATCAGACAAACCCAAACTGAGGGACATTCTCCAAAATAACTGGCCTGTAGTCTTCAAAAGTGCCATTGACTTTGAAAGTCAATGAAAGACCAAGGAACTGTTCCAGACTTAAGGAAGTGAAAAAGATGTGACAATGAAAAGCACCATATGGTTCCAAGCAGGATTCTTTTGCTGTAACGGACCATTTGGGGACAACCGATGAAGCTTGAGTGGGACCTGAGGATTAGATGTTAATAATCCATTAATGCTAATTCCTTGATTTTGAGGGCTGTGTCATAACTAGGAAGATGTCTTTGTTGGCCACAAAACCCACACTGAATTATTCAGGGGTGACGGGGTACCAGGTTGGTTACTTACACTCAAATAGTTCCGGAAGAAAAACCCAGGACGTTCTGGACTGTACCTCCAACTTTTCTATAAGTTTGTGATTGCTTCATCATCGTCATCATCACAAAGGGCACCTGGCTGGCTCAGTCAGCAGAGCATGTGACTCTTGATCTCGGTTAGGGTTGTGAGTTCGAGCCCCACACCGGGTGTAGAGATTACTTAAAAATAAAATCTGAAAAAATATAAATAATAAATAATGAAAAGAATGGCATGGTCTGAATGGCAGAGACACTCTGAGGGACTGTTTCAGATTAAGGGAGGCTAGATGGAAATGACAAATGTCATGTCTGATCCTGAATTACATCCCAGAACCCCACATGCCCAAATTCTTTTTGCTGCAAAGAATATTATTTGTACAGCTGAAGAACTATGAATATGGCCTACAGGTTCAATAACAGCATTTTATCAATATTAATTTCCTGATTTTAATATTTGCGCTGTCCTTATGTTAGAGAAATATTTTGTTCTAAGAGATACATGCTGAAGTATTTAGGTTTAAAGGAACACTGTGGGCAAATTTATTCCCAAATAGTTCAGGAAAAAAAGGAATATCATATTATCGAAAGGAAACAATAAGGCAAATGAAAAAACTGTTAACAATTGAGGGAACTGGGTTAAAGAAACATGGATGTTCTTGCAACTGTTCTGTAAGTCTGAAATTATTTTATAAGAAACAGTGACCAGGGGGCGCCTGGCTGGCTCAGTTGGTAGAGCATGCGACTCTTGATCTCAGGGTTGTGTTCGAGCCCCACGTTGGATGTAGAAATTACTTAAAAATTAAAAAAAAAGTTCTCAGGGCATAACATCTTTGATCTGCTCTAGAGATAGGACTGTGATTGTCAAACATTTCCTCCTGGGCTGCCTTCCAGCGTGCATTCCCCAGTCTCTGTGGCCATAAGAGCAGGTCTTATAAGAGGTGGGGCCATAGACATCTACTCATCTTGCAGCCGCCCAAGACAGGCTTCTGGGCTTAAGTCCCCTTAATAAAACATTTCTGGTCAAGCTGGAAAAAACAAGTTACCAAAACCGCACACACTATTTGTCCTGGCAACTCCTCTGCTAAAAAGTGCCCAGTATGTATGTAAAGATATTCATACATGGGTGTTGACTGCAGCATTATTTGAAAGAGCTGAATACCCGTCTCTATCACACTGCCCTCTGACAGAGTTTTTTTCCCATACCGTGAAACACCATGTAGATGTTAAAAATAAGGAGTAAATTACCTCACACCTGTTAGGATGACTACTCTAAAACAAAACAAGACAAACCAGAAAATAACAAGTGTTGGTGAGGATGTGGAGAAATTGGAGCTCTTGTGCCCTGTTGGTGGGAATGTACAATGTTGCAGCTGCTGTGGAAAACAGCATAAAGCTTCCTTCAAAAAAATTAAAAATAGAACTACCATATGACCCAGCAACCCCACTTCTGGGTATATACCCAAAATAATTGAAAGTCAGGTCTTAAGATATTTGGAGACCCATGCTCATAGCATCACTATTCACAATAGCCAGGAGGTGGAAGCAGCCCAGATGGCCACTGACGAATGAATGGATAAATAAAACGTCATGTGTCCATATAATGGAATACCATTCAGCCTTAAAAAGGAAGGAAATCCTGTTGCGTGCCACAACGTGGATGAAACTTGTGGATTGGGGACATTATGCTAAGTGAAATAAGCCAGTCACAGAAGGACAAATACTGTATGAGTCCACATATATGAGATATCTAACCTAGTCGGATTCATAGGAACAGCACAATGGTGGTACCAGGGGCTGGGGGACAGGGAAAACGGTGGTGAAATGGGTACAGGGTTTCAGATTTGCAAGATGAAAAAGGTCTGGAGATCAGTTTTACAACAGCGTGACTATACTTAACACTACTGAACTGTACACTTAAAGACGATAACAAGGGTAAATTTTAAGTGCTGTGTTTTTTACCACAATAAAGAAATGAGTAAATCTAGATGTTTGCTAGGGAGAGATTCCCAAGGGAGATCATTAAGTGAAAAAACAAGGTGTAAAATGGTGTGTATGCTATGATTCTGTGTTTGCACGTAAGTGTGTGTTTAAAAGATACATGTTTGAATTTGTCCTTAAAAATTCTGGAAGGATAACGTAAGAAGCTGTTGACAATGATTCGGTCTAGAAGTAAGGCTGGGGGTTCAAAAGGGGAAAACTATTTTTACTTTCTCATTTTACTTTTTATTTTAATGTCTTCTGTACTATTTTTTTTTACCACATGTACACATTTATAATAAATGTTTAACCTTTTAAATTATGGCTAATATTGAGTGCTTACAATGTGCCAGACATTGTTCTAAGCCCTTACGTGGAATAGCTCATTTAATCTGAAAATTACTCTGTGAGGGAGGTTCTTTAAGAGTATTATCCACTATCTTATAGATGGGAAACAGTCTCAGAGGGATTAAGTAACTTGGCCAAGGTCACACAAGGTCACTCAAGGTGGTAAGTTCTCCTTGAGTCCAAATCAGGCAATCTGATGCTAAATCCTACCATTTTAAATATTACTCTATGCTGTCTAAAAAGGATTCACTCTTCCTTCTGTTAAAGATAAATATATATATTCTTATTATAAACCCAATGCATGCTCATTAAGGGTGAGAACCCAAAGCTAAAGTGAAGGGGAAAATCTAACCCTCAGTTCTGCCAGCTAAAGACCAGCCTGTTAACCTTTTGGTCAATGGCCATCCAACCTGTGGTAGGTGCACTATTTTTTAGCCTGGTTGAGATTATATTGAACATACAATTTTTTGTTCTGCTTTTCTTCCTCTCCGTATAATGGCATTTTCCTTTTAAAATACCAGTTCTTGGGGCACCTGGGTGGTTCAGTCAGTTAAGCGTCTGACTCTTGGTTTGGGCTCAGGTCATGATTGCAGGGTCCTGGGATCGAGCCCCGCGCAGGGCTCTGTATTCAGGGGGGAGTCTACTTCTTTCCTCTGCCCCTTACCCCCACTCACGTGTTCGCTCACTCTTTCTAAAATAAAATAAATATTTAAAAATAAACAAATAAATAAATAAACAAACTACCTTTTCTCAAGTCCTCTTATAAATAGTCAGTGTTTTCAGAGCTGGCAATGAGGGCCCTACATTCATTTCAGAGAAGAGGCAGAGTAATACAATCTTTGGGAAAGAAAAACTTGGGAAGAAAGGTGGGAAGAGGCAAGTATGGGTCAGTAATTTCTAAGGAGTGGCTTCCCTTGCTCATGAATGTGGAAGTCTAGATTTTATTTTTCCCTTCTTTCTGTATTTTTATCATATTTTCCTCTATTCATATTAGGACAGTTTTTTTGGGTTCAGTATACCTAAGTGACCATGTCTGGGGAGCAGCAGGACATTGTGGAAATTTTTTCAGGAATCCAATTTGAGGAAAACCAAAAGTGGATGATTGCTGTTTTAAGCTACCAAAAATAAATAAATAAATAAATAAATAAATAAATAAATAAATAAATAAAAATAAAAAATAAAAGTATATGTATAATGTTGGGGAATCGTAGAGTGATAGAATGTTAGACCAAAAATAAAGAGAGATTCTAGCCCAATAACCCCCTCATCTTACAGATGGAGAAACTGAGCCCCAGGGACGGAAAATAAATCACTTTAGGCCGCCCAGCTCCTGAAGGCTGAGTCTGGACTAAATCTGGGTCTCCTGATCCCTTGGCCGCTGTTTTACAAAACTTCTGAAACCCTTTAAAACCAATTAATTAATCGTCATAAGAACTCAGTGAAGTAGGTTAGTGTTATTTATTCTGACTTTAGAGCCATTTACTGAAAAAATGATTAGACGTCCGTAATTGAAAACCGATTCTACTGTAATTAAACATGTTTTTAAACACTCCAAAAAGAACGGACTATTAAGTAGGCTTACCATCTTAGGAATTAGCTTTCCGTTTCTTGGCCAACCAGTTTAAAGATCACCACTTCTCACCTGGCTCTTAAATTCCTTTTACATTAGGCATAAAGCCTGTCTTTGCTTAGTAAGATTAAGCAAACACGGAGTCATTAGACTAGCTGCATCTCAGCGCTCTCAGCAAATGAATGAGTGGGGGGGGGTAGTGGGGCACCCCGCGACTTGCATAAATTATTAGAATGCGTCCATTTGCCTGTTGGTTTTCCTTCCAAATGACTTCCTTAGGCTAAAGTTTCTTATCTGCCCTTTTGTTACATGGAATAAGCAGGGGAATGCACAATAGGCTTATGGAATTGAGTGCGGTAATTTTTTTTAAAAAGATTTTATTTATTTAACAGAGATAGAGACAGCCAGCGAGAGAGGGAACACAAGCAGGGGGAGTGGGAGAGGAAGAAGCAGGCTCACAGTGGAGGAGCCTGATGTGGGGCTCGATCCCACAACGCCGGGATCACGCCCTGAGCCGAAGGCACGCCCAACTGCTGTGCCACCCGGGTGCCCCGAGTGCGGTAATTTTTATCTGAGTATGTAAAACAGTTTGCCAAGGCAGACTTTAATTAAGCTTTACATAGAAGATTCTTTCACCATTAGAGCAAATGAGTTGGAGTTTTTAGTTCAAAATTTCAATTGAAGTGGTTGCATTAGAGACCTAAGGTATAGGTAAGTATAATTATTCCTGCCACCATAAAAATGCCCAGGGCCCCAGTGTCCTGATCTCAGCTAGCAGGAGTGGAGAGATTATAGACAGAGATGAAAGAAACCTTGGAAAACATCTCATTCGATTTTATTGATGGGGAAACTGAGGCCTAGAGTGACATGGTCCCTTGCCCAAGGTTAAGAGCAGAGCTGGGATTTGAATACCCTGAGGAATCATTGAACGGAGATGAGTCTTAGCTTCCTGCCCCGCACAATGGAAATCAAGAGATTTCACACAGGTCACTCTGAGGATCAAATATGACAACATAAGTGAAACCACTTTGAAAACTGCAGTTTGGTACAGGCACCTTAAAATGTTTCTATTAAGCTATGCTGCTTTCCTTATGCTAAATGTTAATAATTAAAAAATGTTAGCATGTGGCTCTTCCAAGTAGGGTTTGCATTTTCAAAGGGGAGATCCTAAGGACACGTCTCACCCTAGAGGAAAACAGTGGACAGAGAAGCATTCTGGGTGCCCCTCAAATGCCTTCATCGTGTGGAGGCTATATATATATATATATATATATATATATAAAGATTTTATTTTTTCGACATAGAGAGACACAGCGAGAGAGGGAACAGAAGCCAGAAGCAGGGGGAAAAGGAGAAGCAGGCTTCCCGCTGAGCAGGGAGCCCAGTGCAGCTCGACCCCAGGACCCTGGGATCTTGACCTGAGCCGAAGGCAGACGCTTGACGACAGGCGCCCCCGGAGGCAATATTTTAACAGTAAGAGCACAGCCTGGATTTGGAGGTCAAGGAACTAAGAACTTTGTAAAAAACCTGAAAAACTGCCCACATAGTAGTTTCTAGCCTCTAGGGTGGGGTTTGA
This sequence comes from Ailuropoda melanoleuca, assembly GCF_002007445.2. Classification (NCBI taxonomy): domain Eukaryota; kingdom Metazoa; phylum Chordata; class Mammalia; order Carnivora; family Ursidae; genus Ailuropoda; species Ailuropoda melanoleuca. Next base: position 83,625,822 of record NC_048238.1, on the reverse strand, counting down.
TTAAATTAACTTAAAAGTCCCTTCTAACACTGAAGTTCCGTAATTACATGATTCCAATGGATTCATTTTTTAAAGATTTATCTATTTATTTGCGGGCGGAGGGGCAGAGCGAGAGGGAGAGAAAGTCCCAAGCAGAGTCTTTGCTGAGCACGGAGCCCGACATGAGGCTCAATCCCACAACGCCAAGATCACAACCTGAGCTGAAACCAAGAGTCGGACGCTTAACTGTGCCACCCAGACGTCCCCAGATTCATTTTTATAACATACAGTCAGTCCTGTTCATGTGCTTTCTCTTCAGATCCAGAAACATCAGTGCCTATGCTATGTTACAAATTGCTATCCTGATCTGTTTATCTAATTGTTTGAGAAATAACTGACGGATAACATTGTGTAAGTTTAAAGTGTACAGCGTGTTGGTTTGATTTATCCTGATCTTAAAAAAGAAAAAGAACCCAATATATGCAATAAGCACATACTGTCTCACATACAGAACATCTTAACGAGTTGGGATTTTGTAAGTTAAAGTGAAGGAAATGAAGGAAAAGGGCCGTGGCCTCTGGCCTTCAAACTGCCGACCGTAATGGAATGGGTCTGAATATTATTTAATGATACTCCGCAAGGAAGACACTCCCAGTCTCATGGGCCTGGCGGAATCTGAAGTTCCATCATTACAAGTAGCTGCCTCATGTCTGTGTGGCAGTGCAAACGGAAGCAGAATCATTACCCTCTACTCAGAAGCACCTGATGAAGGGATCAAGTCAGATTTTCAAAAATCACGTCGTGATACCTCCATGCTTGACACATGCAGGTGCTCAGGACGTGTATTCAATGAATGGATGAAATGCAGCAATAGGTCAGGATTAGGAGGGTAGGGAGCGGGTTATTCCAGACTTTGTATCAAAGGCGCAGAAGTGGTTGGAGACCCGCTCATTTGAGACGCAGCAGGAAGTTCAGTCGATCTAAAGTACGGAGTGCTCTGTGATGGAGGTAAAACAGCTAGGAATGAGGCTGGGCAGGTGAGGCCAGATCACCAAGGGTTTCACCTGCTCTGTGGGGCTTCTGGATCTCATCCTGGAGGCAAAGGGAGGGGAGGTGGAAAAGGAGTAGGAAAGGATTTGAAGCTGGGGGTGGGCTTTCAGGTTGGGTGGGGTGACAGGGTTATCTTTGTGTGTTAGAGACCACTGTGGCTTCTGGTGTCAGGTGGATGAGGACAGTAGCCCTGGCGGGCCACCCAGGAGGGTATAAGCCTAGAGGTAAGGTGCTCTGTGAGGAGACTCTGGCAGTTGTGCACACAGGATGAGGGCCTGAGCTTGGCGGTGGGAGCAAGACAAATGGAGAGAGATTAAGTACAGAATGAGCTGGCAAAGAGGTCTTGATAGAAAACAGTGAAATTAGCAGCCCCCCCCAAAAAACCCAATGACATTTACCAGCTAATCAATTAGAAAACAGAGCCTTGTGTTAGCAGCGGCAGTGAGAAATAGCCCCGGGGGTTAGTTGACAGTAAATCTAATATTTGTCAGCTGTGATATGGCAGTCAAGAGAGCAAATGCCATCCTAGGGAGCTGGAGTAGAAAAATCTACTGTCTAGACAAGGGACGTGACTGTCCCGGTCAGCTCTATGCAGAAGGGTCTGTGCCCTGGGGCTGGCGGTCAGGGGAGAGGAGAGACTTATTTCCCACCTTCCACGTTTGAAAGATAATAAAGGAATCGGTGTAAACTCAAAGAAGAGCCCGGAACTCAGTGTTTTGGAGCGACAGAGCCTGGAAGAACCGCGGGGCCAGATTTGTCTTCAAATTGTTGGGCCCCTGTGGGAAGAGGGGCAAAGTTGGCTTTGTGTGGCTTCGAGGGGACAGAAGTTACCAGGGGGCCGGTTTCACTCAGCCTCGTGCTACCCAAGGGGCTGTTCATGGTGCCAGTGAGTCCTCGTCACTGGAAGTCGTCCAGCCAAGAGGGCAGAGCCCCTGTACACAGGACAAACAACAACGGAACACAAACAAAACACGCAGCATTGCGGGCATGGAGTCAGTGGATGACCTTCGAGATTCTTGCCGACCCTGTGAGGTGCAAGTTCTGGCCAGGAGGGTGTACATTTCGCGGCAGCCCTGCTCGGGGATGAGGTGGACAACAGTCCCTCTCTCATTAGCTTTTTAAATACTCACTTATTCAAAAGAATAGGTCGCGTGGGGGTCGGCAGACCAGGTGAGCTGCAGCCTTGAAATCACTGTAACTTCGTGCGGGGGATTGGGGGTGGGGGGAGCCTGGGCACAGCCTCGCCATCGTCAGGAGCAACCGCGCAGTGGGATAAACTTTGGCTGCAGCTTTGCCGCACGAGAGGGGCGGGGTTACGTGTACGGGTCCTCAGGAGAAGGCGATTGGCCCCGGGGGAATCGAGGGGGCGGGACTAACCCATTGTTGCCATTGGTCCTGCGGGCCAGTTGAGGGATGGCAGCGAGGGGGCGGAGCCGGTCAGGGGAGGCAATTGGTTTGGCGAGAGCCCACCGAGGCGAGCAGGCGAGCGGGCGGGCGAGCGAGGGAGCCCGCAGCCGGGAGCCGGGAGCCCGGGGCCGGGAAGCAGCCGCGGTGAACTCGCCAGGGCCGCAGCGGGGCCAGGGGCGCACGGGGCGTTGGCACCCGGGCGCGCGCGTGCCGTCGCCGACTTGGATGCGGCGGGGACGCTTCTGCGCCGGGTGCGCTCGGCGCGAGCCATTCAACAGCTGGCCTCGCGGGCCACAGTCGCAGGGAGCGACCGGGAGCGTTGGCGGTTGCGACTGCGGCGGCTGGAGAGAGGCGGCGGCGGTGGAGGCGGCGACAGTCCCGCTACCCCAGCGGAGACCCGAGTGGAGACGCAGCGGCTCCTTAGATTCCCGGTAAATGCCCTCCGCTCTGCTCTCAGGCAGGCAGCCACGTCCCGCTGCGTCTCGGCCCGCTGGCCGCCCCGGCCTGGGGGAGCTCCGGTACCTTGCCCACAGGGCCACACGGGACCCTCGGTGGGGACCGGGGAGGGGATGCGCGGGAGACCCGGGCCACCCCACCTGGCCCTGCAGAGTCAGGTTTTGCAGAGATGCACCTGGGCTCTTCCCTTGGTCCTCTGCCTTCTCTCTGGACCGTGCCGCACCTCCTCGGGCCCTGGCGCCGCTCTAGGGGGCGCTCTGGCACCCGCTCCGGGGCTCCCTCCGGGGCCGCTGTTCCAGCAGAGGTCACTCGAGGCACTCCCCTGGGGTACGCTGGCAGTGGCATCCCGCTTATGGGAACTGAAGGTGCCCTCTCCTGTTCGATCCTCACGCCAAGAGCCGGGGCTTCCTCCCCCTGCTCCGCCTTCACGCTTCCAATTAATCATTAGCAGGGCTCCACCGCCTCCGCCCCACTGACGACGGGGTCCTTGGCTTCAGGGACTTGTCGAAGAGTCTCGCTTGAGGTTTCTGGTACGGGTGGAATAATACCATTTCCAGTCGGACTGGGAGAGCAGGACTCACCCACCAGGCACGAAGCATCGGGTCCTGAGCTTGGCTTAGGGGTCAGCGGGGCGAGGGGAAGAAGCAAGTTGGAGAGGCCCAAGCTGTAGGAGAAACTGCCGTTCCCGACCTCGGGGAGGGGGCGGGAATCGGGGGCTAGTCTTGGTCCTTGGGACCCGTGTCTTCGCGTTTGTTCTCCTGCCTTTTTTGCGATTTTTTTGAAGCCAACCATTACCAGAGAACTTTGGAGCCCCGCTAACACTGAGGCGTGACTTACTTGTATTGGAATACTGGCTTCTTCCCTTTTGGGTCTCTTCATTTTCTCTGTGTCTTTTCTAGTTTGAGAAGAAGGTCTCAACGATCAGGCCCATCTTGAGCTTTTTTCCCTGCCTGCCTCTGCTACTGACTTTGCAACTTCATGCTGTCCAAGTAGTGTAAACTTGTACAGCCTGATCGGTGGGACTCAGTCCTCAGGCTGAGAAAACCACTCCTTGGGATCATCTAGTTGGGGCCTCTCAAGGCTTTTTGGTTTTTTGTTTTTTTTTTGGTTTTGTTTTTAGGTTGACTTTTTAAAGAATATGGCGTTCCAGGAGTCACATTTTTCTGTGCCCTGTTTTTGTTTGTTTGGGAGGGAGTCGCTCAGAGCACGAGTAACTGAAAGCAGGGGGTAAGCTGCACAAAGGTGTTTTTACTCTGATTCTTGTTAAGCCCAGAGAAAAGTGAAATTGACAAGCGGGATAAGCCCAGGGGATCCCAGCCGTGGTGCTTGTCCGAGGATGAATGGGCCTGACTTGAGGTGGAGTACCACTGGGGGGACAGGGCCTGCAGAAGCCATCTTGGCTCCTGTTGTGAGTCACGGGCTTTCCATTTAATCCCAGCCAAAATGACGCTTGCTGTGTGGCCCATTGTCCAGGTTCCCCCCATCATACACTCGTGTGAAGAGTGTGGACCCCGACCGGCCTCGTGTAGCATCTCTAGCATTGGAAGGAAAGTTGAGGCACAGAGAACAGGGAACATGAAGGTGGCGGTGTGGGGGAGGGGAGGGATTGTTTCTCTCTGTCACTGGCTCTGGCTGCGTGTGTATCTTCCCAGCATGCATTTCCGCTGCTGCTTGAGAGAGAGACTCTTACGGAGTCGTTTAGAGGCAGGGTTGTGTTACTTGGGCAACTCTCGGATTTTAGTGTCCACTTGGGTCTCTGGGGGTTCTAGATTATATCCAACATGCTCCTGGAACTTTAAGATGCGTTCAAGCCAAGCTGGGAGCTGAGGTAGACTAACACCCGGGGCTCAGTCTGAGCAAATGTGGGCTGCGTGGAATCCGTTGGTGCTTTGCCCAAAAGAGACAGTGTAAGGCTAGAACACTTATAGGAGGAGAGGGAGGTCAACCATAATAGGAATAAGAGTTCACATTAATTGAGCACTCACTGGAAGTTAAGTATTTTATTTGTATCATTTCCCTTACTCCTTCACAATTTCTGTAAGGTAGGCACTATGATTGACCATCTTCTGAAGCTCAAACAAGTTTAGTAAATCGTCCAGCTCCTCGATGACAGAGGTGGGATTTGAACCCAGGTCTCTTTGACACAAGCCCTTGAGCTCACGAGCATTTTCCTGTTTACTGTCCCAAAGGCTTCCTAAAGGAGGTAGGAGGTGAGCCAGGCTTTGAAGGGTGGGTGGGATTTACCTACGGAGAGAGGATGTTTGGCTGAGGGGATCACTGGTTCAATTTGAAGGAGCTCAAGGAAGGGGGCCCAACTAGAGTGGGGAAGGGACACAGGAACACGACAAAATATAAGGCTGCTGAGGTGGGGTGGGCTCACGTTTTAGAGAGCCTGGACAGGAGCTTGGGATTTGATGTCATAGGAATTAGGGAGATGCTGGGAATTTTTCAGCAAGGAAGAACACAGCGAAACCAGTGTCAATCCCTTGGCGGGCCCTCCTTGGGTCCCCAATCCTATCCCCTGTCCTGCTCTTTCTTGAGAACCAGTTGTCAGCATATTTAACTCTTGTTTTTGAATTTCCTGAACTCTCAGGGAGCACCAGTTGCCTGCAAGCAGATTCCGGGGTTCAGTGTAGAGAAGGAGCAAGCTAGGAGAGGGGCCCCAGGTCAACGTCAGGTGGGTATGCCTCAGCCTGCACGATATTTTTAAAAGCCATTGAATGAGGGGTTAACATTGAAAAACCGAAAGATCTTGGGGTGCTTGGCTGGCTCAGTGGGTGGAGCATGCGACTCTTGATCTCAGGGTTGTGAGTTTGAGCCCCACTTGGGGGGGGTGTAGAGATTACTTAAAAAAAAAGAAAAAGAAAAAACCCAAAAGATCTCAATAAAAACCGGGATTCCCAGTTTCCTTGGAAACGTCAGAAAGCCTAATCGGTGTTGGGCCTGTGGAGGGCAGAGCTGTGCATGGCGGACCCCCTTAGCTGGGGCCTGAGCGCGCCACCCCCACCCAGTCCCGGACCTCCCAGCCGCTGTAGGCCCCAGACCAGCGCTCTAGCGGAACAAGCCCCCGCTCGGGAAGACTGATTCAGGATTAACTTTTGGTTTTACTAATCGCTGCACGCGCAGCAGAACCGACTCTGAAATGGGAATAAAGCGACCACACAGGGATGTTGCTGTCATTGGGGATGGTCTGATGGCCAGGGACTGAGTGTTACCCACAGGCGGTGGCTTTCCTCGGGGCTGGGGTTTCGAAGCCCACGAGGCTAGGGCCCCAAGGAGACATTTTGGTGGGCCTGCTGTTCCCCTTCATCCTTTGCTTGGACTCGGGGGTTTCTTTCTGATGTGTACTTGGTGGGCATGGCAGGTGGGTGGAAATGGTAAAAAGAGTGCAGGGGAACAAAAACAACCCGGAAACGACTACCTAGTGACTAGCATGTTAAGCATGTTAATCCAGAAGTCCCTGAAGGCACTCCACGTGTTCTAGATGGACCGGGGTGAGCCGTTTCTGCGTTGGCACTTGGGGTGCAGAGGCCGCGTAGCACCTCTGGCCCCCCGCTGACCACATGGCAGCGGTGTCCTTCCCCACACCAGCTCCCGTGACAACTACAACCCGCTGTTGCTACATGCGTCCCAGCGCTCTTGAAGGGAGCAGTACTAGCACGTTGGAAAAGCCCAGAAGCATGTTCCCAGGGCCTCTAACGCTCATTTTGTGTGAAAGAATGTTCAAAGCCTTTTTGCTCATCTGTGGCCCAGAAGGATCCTCTGCTCCTCGTGGCACTCGCCATTTTATTCCTCAGCTCCCAGTTTAATTGTCTGCATTCCTTTTTTTCTCTAGACTCAGTTCTTTGAGGGTGACTCCTCGCTGTAGCCCCCCAAGTGTCTTAAACGGAGCAGTTGCTTGGTAGGTACCCTTGATGGATCTTGACATGTGTTCCCCGATTAACATTAATAGCTCTAGAAGCCCAAAGGAGCACTTCGCTGTTCGGCTCTGGGCGCTATTAGCAGGATTTTCAACATGGAAGTAGCACCTTGGAAACGCAGCTGATGTTCATCACCTCGGAGGTAACGTTTAGCATTAGGAGGCCCCCGCGATGTGCCAGGCATCATTCTAGGCCCTGAAGATACACGGGTGACCCTGACAAATGCCGTCCCTGCCCTCACAGAAATTCTAGACTGGGGGTGGGGGCGGGGCAGGTAAAAGCCACGTGAACAAACGCACAGGATCCTGGAGCCTGTCAGCGTTACCGTGGAAATAAAACGGGTGCTAGGCTCCAGCACGACGGGGTTGGTGGGGGGCGTGCTATCGAAGATGGTGTTCGGGGAAGGCTTCTCTGAGGAGGTGGCATTTAAGCCAAATCTGAGAAATGAGAAGGAGCCAGCCACGAGAAGATCTTAGGGGAGAGAGCACTGGAGCCAGAGGGAACCGCGAGTGCCAAGGCCCTGTGGAGGGACTTTGGTGACTTTGAGGAGCAGCACACAGGCTGGGCTGGAGAGAGAGCCCGAGCAGTAGGGAGGAGGATACAAAATGAGTTGAACCAAGGGAGCGGGGGCTGGCTTTTGAGGGTAAGCAGTTTGAATTTTGTTCAGAGCCTGATAAGAAGCCACTGGAGGCCTTTGAACAGAGTAAATCAATGATCTGATTGAAGGTTTAAAAAAAATCATTTTGCCTGTCACTTAGCATAGACCGTATGGGGGCAAGGACAGCAACAGAGACTGGTTGGGAGGCTGCGGCAGTAATCCAGGTTCCAGATGGCGCTGGCTTGGGCCTGGGGGGCAGCAGGAATGGTGGACCTGGCCTTGGAATGTGGTAAAGAGGAGGAGGACTCAGGAGGACTCGGCTCAAGGGTCGAATGTGAGGGGAAGGGAGGGGCAGCTCCCGGTTTCAAGCCTAAGCGCCTGGGAGGAGGGTGGCTCTGGTTAGGGAGATGGGACTCACTGGGGTGGGGTGGGGGGTTGGGGGGTAACTGGAGGCGGACAGCAGGTTGGGGGGGCATGGAACTCAGCAGTTCTGTTGCACTTGTTAGCTTTGGACGTGAACAGGACCTTTAGCCTGGAGACATCGAACAGGCTGTGCATTATCAATGCGGGCTGGAGCCAACCCTTAATTTTTATTTATTTTCATAAAAAACGAAACACAATCTCGATTGCTTCAGGTGGGCCCTTTAATACTGCTGCTGTCATGATAGATTGTCATCATCTTCCACAAGAGCAGTTTGCCAATATGTCATGAGCTATATAATCCCATTCATGCCCTTTGACATGGTAACATGTTTTGGGGCAATGACGTGTTAAAAGACGTGTATACAGATGTTCGTGGTGGTGCTCTTTCCCGTACCAGTAGTACAGAGAAGCAGCGGTACTTCTTTGGAAAGAGTGCCCTTTCAGTCAAAAAGAATAATTGGCAAATGCAAATCCCCAGAGATGGGGCATAGCTAACCAAATACGTAGTAAATCTCTCCAGCTTCTATATAGAGTTTTTCTCTATATAGAATTTCTACGGAAATTCGCGGCAGCCAGGAAAAATGAGAAGTGTGTTGATCACGTCGATATCTGGAATTGCTATTGAACAGGTACAAAAACCAGATCGTGGTGGTCTGTAAGTACGACCGTGTAAATCTCAGTGCCTTTGTGCCCCAAGTCGTAAATATACAGGTGCCTTATTTTTTCAAACTGTTTCATCCGCTTTTGACTTTGTACCCCTTTCTCTCTGACAGCGTTCCGTGGTCCAGATGCCATGGCAGAGCAGGCTCCCGTGACAAGTTCACATGAACTGTGGCTTCTCCAATCTTTCCTTCCTTGATCACGGTTTCGCCATAAGGTATTGGGGAATATCCTCTTCTGTAGGACTTGTATTCAGATAAGTTCACCTTGGGATTGTAAAAAGGCTGGGAAATAACTGCCGCTCTGAGAAACTGCTTAGTTGTGCAAAGCCCGGTGCCACGTAAGGGTTGCTTTTCCCCTGTAGGTGGCGACGGGCGGGCAGGGATTTTGCTGGTCATTTTCAGATGGGAAGGTAACACTGAGAAGGAAAACACTGGTGACGTCATGAGAGGAACTTCCCACAAATCATGCCCTGACTGTTCAGTGAATGAGGCAAAAGGGAAGATTCCCAGCCACATCCCTTTAAATCCCTGGTAGCTTTTATTTTGTAACGCGAGGAAGAGAAAGCAATGAGTCTGCTTTAGTGGCATTATAATAAATTAATCCGAGATATGAAGGAATGTTCCTGGCTGGGAAGGGGTGTTCTACAACAAGACTGTTTCTGGTGCTGAAGAAGGGGCAAAAGACCAAAGGGCCGGTCAGCTGGGTCTGCTCACTGTCCTGTTCATATTTTAAAAAATAGTTCAAAAAAAGTAACTCCTTCCCATTCCCCTCTCCTCACCAACATATAGCATTATGTAAATGCCTGTGCATGGAAAAACCTAATGCAAATCTTTCCTTAGGTTAATTTATTTTTATTGGTTTTATTTTTATTTATTTATATATATATTTATTTTTTAGGATAGAGAGGGAGAACGAATGCACACAAGTGGGGGAGGGGCAGAGGCAGAGGGAGAGAGAATCTCAGCTCGGGGCTCGATCTCATGACCCTGACATCATGACCTGAGCCAAAATCAAGAGTCAAATGCTGAGCCACCCAGGTGTCCCGATTTATTTTTACTGCTTTTAGAAAGCCTTTGCTTTTACAAACATTATCACACCAAGGAACCATTAGTATGATCTTTTGAAATAGGGAAACGAAAACCAGAAATTAAGTTGCCCAAAGAGATGAATTAACATGAATCCAGGTTTCTTCAGTTCGGGGTTCAGAATTTCCTGTACTATTAGGGAAATGCAAATCAAAAGCACCACGAGCTATCACCTCACATCTCACCTGTCAGAATGGCTAGTGGAAAAGACAAGAAATCACAAATGTTGGCCAGGATGTGGAGAAAAGGGAGTCCTTGTGCACTGTCGGTGGGAATGTAAGTTGGTGCAGCCATTATGGAAAAGTGTAGAGATTCCCTCAAAAAAATTAAGAACAGAACTACCATATATGATCCAGCCAGTCCATTACTGGGTATTTATCTGAATATGAGAACACTAACTTAAGAAGATATCTATGCACCTTTGTGTTTATTGTAGCATCGTTTATAGTAGCTGAGATAGGGAAACAACGTAAATGTCCATTGAGGGGTGAATGGATAAAGAAGATATGTACACACACACACACACACACACACACACACAGGAATACTACTCAGCCATAAAAAAAGAATGAGATCTTGTCATTTGTAACAACATGGATGGACCTGGAGGATATTACACTAAGTGAAATAAGTTGGAAGGAGACAGACAAATACCTTATGATGTCACTCATACGTAGAATCCAAAAACCAAGCCACACGGAGACAAACAAAACAAAACAAAGCAAAAACAAAGTCATAGATACAGAGAACAGATCAGTGGTTACCAGGGGGGAAGGGGGATGGGAGATGAGCAAACGGGGTGTAGGGAGTCAATTGTAGGGTGATGGATGGTAATTAGACTTTTGGGAGCGATCACTTTGTAGTGCAAACAGGTGTCAAATTACAGTGTTATACGCCTGAAACTTAATAATAGAAAAAAAATGTTAGAACTAAACTCTACCTTAGAGCAGATTTTCTTTGAGTGCTGGTAGAAGAGATTCCCCCTCAGCAGGACTCCGGTATTCCATGGTCACTAATTTATCATTGCTGCGTGGCTGTGGGTCTCCAGAAGTCCCTTTCTGTCTGTCCCCAAAGCCCCCAGTGCCCCAGGAAGCCCTCTGGGACCATCTTGATTTGTAGTCATTTGATGGGTCCCGTATCGGCTCTAAACACAGAGTGTCACTCATTTCAATGATGTGATTTTTAATTTTGTCAAGATCAGAGCCTATGGCCAGCCTCAGTTTGAAAATTGTTGTTTGGGTTAATGATGTGTCAAACACATGGACGTTTACCCATGACCTTTTGACTGGAGAGCCAGGGAATATTTCTCTTTGGTCAAGAGTCCCTGGGGTTCTATCCTGGCCAGGAATCTGGAGGTTGGCTAGGTGGCTTTGACCCGAATACATTTTGGCTGCCCCACTGACTATAAATGTGTTGATATATAATCGTATCCATCTTAAATGCTTTCAAAATGACTAACTTTAAGGTTCAAAGGCCTGGAAGGAAACAGAAAGGCAGCAAAGAACTACTTTGAAAGAGGATATGCAGTTGTGCAGATGGTCCCATTTTTTTTTTCACTGTTTAAAAAAACAAACAAACATGCTTCATTGACGTGGCCTTGCTAGCACTCTGATAGCGAGACAGGATGAATGACACATACTTTACTTATGATTGAAATGCTTTTAAGGTTGTAAAGTTATACTCTGATCTAAAAGCCCTGAGACATAGCAGAGGACTCTCTCTAAGTATCTTCTGAAATGAAAGAAGGTATTGGAGAAGCTTTTGATGCAGACCTGGCAGAACTTCTGGAATTTTCACTGCGGGTCAAAAGAGCTGTTTCACACTTGTGAGAACATCTCAAGACCGGTTTGTTTTCTCTGTTCTCTTATCCCACTGCTATTTGGTCAGCTTTGCCACGATGTATAGAGACAAGGAAGGCGAGGCGGACAGAGGACTAGAGAAAGCAGTCTTTTTCTCTGCGAATCTGCTAGAAACGTTTTGGCTTTGGGAGCAGGCTGAGTGAAATGCCTGTGTACGCAAGAGACCGCTGGAATGCACGCTTGTAAACATCATGGAATGACTATCATTTTTGAAGGTTGGAGGCACTCTTGTTTGCCTCTACAAAGGTGTTCAAGAATAAATTTTCTCAGAAGTGTTGCTTTTAATCACAAGACTAGAAGAAAGATGTGGGCATATGGGGAGGGGTGCCTGGGGAGGTCATGGTGGAACATAAGAGAACATGAGAAGAGTTAAAATTTTTATTAAAATTCAGCATTTTATAATTTATGGAGGCATAATTATGGCATCCCTTGCCATCCGGGCCTGGTTGAGGTGAGGATCTCAAACCTTTGTCGAATAAGGTGATCTGTGCCGCTGACAGTGATGGGTGAAAATGACGGGAAAATTGTCAGTGAATTCTACCACCACTGTCAATTGAAGCACAGATATAAGAAAAGAGAATTCAAAGGGCAAATTAGGTTGTGCTGGAGAATCAATTTCATCATGGCCTAATAACTTGATCTCAGCGATGCCGTCTATTTTAGTGTAGTTTTATTCCTACGTGTAAATATGCATAAAGTATGTAACTGTATCTACTGAATAATATATCTCATTTAGAACAGATTGTTTTTTGAATGTTTATTAGGTTTAAACAGGAGTAAAAACAGGGATTATATGGGGGAAAGCATAAACCTTTTTGGATCTCGTTTTCAAGAGCAAAGTAGGGCCCTACAGAGCTTTTTAAAAGATTTTTAAATTTAAATTCAATTTAGTTAACGTATAGTGTATTAGTAGTTTCAGGGGTAGAATTTAGTGATTCGTCAGTTGCATATAACACCCAGTGCTCATCCCAACAAGTGCCCTCCTTAATACCCACCGCCCAGTGACCCCAACCCCCACCACCCATGGGCCCTATACAGCTTTAACTACAGTCAAGGATTGACACATTTAAACTTGGAGTTGAGAAACTATCCTGACTTAGAAGAAAGCACCTGTTAGTTGAGTACTAGAGGTAACTATGAGTATTTTCCAGAAACATCTGTGTGCTTTTGCTATAGGATAAATCAGTTGTGACTTAAACGTTCTGCGGGCAGACGAGTGGTTGCTGGGGGTGGGACAAGGATTACGAAGGGGCACGAGGGAACTTTCGGGGATGATGAGCATTTTCACTATCTTGATTGTGGTGATGGTTTCGTAGGTTTGTGTACGAAAGTCAAAAGTCATCAAAATGTTTTGATACACGTGTAGTTTGCTATGTTATGAAATGTGGCTGAGTGCTTCCTCATTATCTGAAGTTCTAATCTCTCAGGCTTCGGTCATGACCCACACAGACTTCGGTTATGGGTGCAGGTAGATGCCTGCGGGCCTTTCCAGGGAGGGTGGACAGAAGGGTGTCTTTGACTGGGGAAGGGAGGTGCTATTCTATGACTGTTTTGATCCTTTCTGGGCAACTTTAGATCCGCAGTTGTGAACTACTTCCTTTTAATCGTTTATCACCATGTGAATTTCCTCTGTTTCATAAACAATTTTAATACAGGGGTGCCTGGCTGGCTCATTCCATAAAGCATGGGACTCTTAATCTCAGGGTCGTGAGTTCAAGCCCCACGTGGGATGGGGAGCCTACTTAAAATAAAAAACTAAAAACAAAACACAAAACAATTTAAATACAAAATTAACACATACTTATTGTAAATATTCCAAAATCAAAGCTATAAGACTACAAAGTAAAAAGGGCAAGCCCATTCCTCTCTTATACTTTCAGTTGATTTCCCAGGGGAAATGGTGTTCACAATTTGATGTTCATCTTTGCAGACTTTATATGTAGAGGGGCATGTGTGTGCACGTGCATACCCATGTATGTGTACTTTTATTACTTTATTATATTACTTTTACAAAAACAACATCACATTGTACATCATTATCCTGCAACTTGGGCTTTTTTAAAAAACAATTTTCTTTATTTATTTGAGAGAAACAGAGCACAAGCAGGGGAAGGGGCAGAGGCAGAGGGAGAAGCAGGCTCCCCGCTGAGCAGGGAGCCCGATGTGGGACTTGATCCCAGGACCCCAGGATCATGACCTGAGCCAAAGGCAGATGCTTCACCGACTGAGCCACCCAGGCGCCCAATCTTGTAACTTGCTTTTCATTTTTCCCTATAATAAATATCACTGACGTCCTTCCACCCTCCCTCCTGTTTTTCCTTTCTTCTTTCTTGCCTCTTCCTCTTCCTCTCTCTTCTCCTCCTTCCTCCTCTCTCTGTCCCTCCTACCTGTCTTCATGGTAGTAATCCTCCTCTTCTCCCTTTGTTTTTTGTTAGTGGCTGAGGTCTCCTTAAGGAAAAAGCATCACAACAGGAATTACTGTACACCTATAAGCCAGGCACTATCTAGTTAATTTTTAGTGATCTGGCAGAACTTGCCAGTGACATTGCTGTAGCACTGAAGCCATGACGTACGTAAAAAGCCTACTTCTTGGTACAGACTAAGTCCTTTATATAAATATAAATATAAATATAAATATAAATATAAATATAAATAAATGTTTTAGAGAGGGAGGGCGGTGCAGAGGGAGAGGGAGAGAGAGAATCTCAAGCAGATGCCACACCCAGCATGGATCCCAATACGGGGCTCAATCTCACGACCCTGAAATCATGACCTGAGCACTGAAATCAAGAGTTAGACACTTAACTGACTGTGCCACCTGGGCACACACCCCCATATATATTATACAAGTTTTTAATTGAAGTGTAATTAACAAACAGTGCTGTATTAGCTCAGGGTATACAACACACTGATTTACCAATTCTATACGTTACTCAGTGCTCACCACAATAAGTGTTGTCACCAAAGAACACTATTACCATCTTATTGACCATATTCCCTGTGCTTCAGGGGGCTCTTTTTCATGTGGTCTGGCAGCCTCCAGCAGGCTAGCTCGGGCGTGTCCTCATGGCACGGTTCCAGGAGAGTAAAGGCCATTGAGACCTAGGCCTAGAATTGGCACTCTGTCACTTTTGTCACACTCTAGTGGCTGGCGGGAGAAAAGGCCAGTTCACATTCAAAAATGGGGGGGGGGACAGACTGTATCTCTTGAGAGCGATGACTCAAAGTCACATTGCAGAGCATGGCTATGGCGCTGGGTGGAGACCTGGGATTAGTTTTGCAGCTGTTGTACCATGGCATTCAAATGAATGTCGTCCTTCAAAGTTGTCATCTTTCAAAGCTCTACGCTCATTCCCACGATGTACGAACAAATGAAAAGAGAAAGAATTAGAGCTCTTATTGGAATCTCCTTTTAAGGAGGAGGTGGTTATAAACCAATTAAGAAAATCAGTTTTTTAAAGATTTTATTTATTTGAGAGAGAGAGTGAGAGAAAGCACAAGAGGGGGAAGGTCAGAGGGAGAAGCAGATTCCCTGCTAAGCAGGGAGCCCGATGCTGGACTTGATCCTGAGACCCCAGGATCATAACCTGAGCTCAAGGCAGACACTTAACTGACTGAGCCACCCAGGCGCCCAAGAAAATCAGTTTGTTTTTCATAGTCACCCATTTTATGCAACATTCTTGATTCTAGGTAATTTTTGATAATTTCTAAATATCAAATCCATGAGAAAAAAAATTTCAAAACTGACCTCCATCAAGACTACTTTAAAGAATGTAACCCAGACTTTGAAATCAATCAAAAAGGAAATATTCTAAAATGTTTAACACAAAGGCAGTATCACTGGAATAAGTGGGAAGAGCATGACAAACTTGATTACTTTGAAGTGATTAACTACTTTGTGTGTATTTTTTTCTGGAATGTTTTTTAAGAGCTGTTGCTTTAAGAGCACCTGGGTGGCTCAGTCGGTTAAGCGTCTGCCTTGGGCTCAGGTCATGATCCCGGGGTCCCAGGATCAAGTCCTCCAGCAGGAAGTCTGTTTCTCCCTCTGACCCTCCCCCATCTTGTGCGCTCTCTCTCTCTCTCAAATAAATAAATAAAATCTTTTAAAATAAAGAGCTGTTGCTTTAAATTAGGTTGTATAAACAAATGCCTACTGCCTGTAGATCAATTTTGGAGTTCAGTGTATCTTAGTTGAATATCAAATTAATTTTTCTCCTAAAGGAGCTTAGTGTTGACTCTTACTTAGGTTGCAAATTGCAACAAATGAACTGGATTTTCTTCTTCATTTTGCTATTTAGATACTGTTTTTGGAGAAAGAGAACATGCTTGTTTTCATAACATCCCAGTTCAGTGTTGCTATTAGAAGAATTCTTAGGGGGCGCCTGGGTGGCACAGCGGTTAAGCGTCTGCCTTCGGCTCAGGGCGTGATCCCGGCGTTACGGGATCGAGCCCCACATCAGGCTCCTCCGCTATGAGCCTGCTTCTTCCTTTCCCACTCCCCCTGCTTGTGTTCCCTCTCTCGCTGGCTGTCTCTATCTCTGTCGAATAAATAAATAAAATCTTAAAAAAAAAAGAAGAATTCTTAGTACCTTAGTATCTTAGATATAGCCTTTGGAGGCCTTTTAAAAAAACAGCTTATGCAAACTCAAGGAAATTGATTTGGATTGTCCTTTATGGACAGTTATTTTGTAAATGGGTATTATATGCAACTGATGAATCACTAAATTCTACCTCTGAAACTAATAATGCACTATATATCAACTAAATTGAGTTTCGATAAAAAATAAAAAAGAATTATGTACCTATAAAGTTAACCAAGATTTAATAGTAAATTTTGTGTTAGAATTTCCATCAGCTAGCCATATATGTTTGAGTCTAAACCTTCCTAAAGTTGACATTAGTGAGAAACTCAGGTTATGTGGACTCTGAATATATACACTTCAGAAAGAACTCCTTTATTGGGAAGTGCTCTTTGAAGTCAGCAAATAGGAGCAGAAATCCTTCATTCCCAGTATTAGCGATCTTATTCACCTTGGGGCAGCTTAAAAGAATTTGTTACTATGAAATGCCAGCAAGCACTCATGTTTGGGGGGTTTTCCAGTCCCAGAGTAGAGGGCAAATTCATCTGGTTACTCATTAGAGGAAGTTATCTCCTCTGTACTTGAACTTAGAGTTCAGTTTAGTTCGTGGCAATAGACTAGAGGCATCCGAGCAAGTAGGTCCTCGTACGATGTAGGATGCTAATAAGTCAGGGGCGTGCTCGTGAATGTGCTACAGGTATTTCACCCTTGTCCTACTTCTGTAGCACCCCCAGCCAGTTTTTATGGGATTCTGCCTTTGAGATCAATCACTCAAGAGATTGGAGATTTGGAATCTTGGGGGTCTCAATGTGGGCAGGTCATTTCATTTTCCTGAGTCCGTCTGAATTTCCCCATCTGTAAAACAGGCGTGAGAATGCCTGCTCACAGGTTGCTCCATGAATCAGATGAGATAAAGGAAGACTATTGCCACTAATAAATAATCATCATGGCTTGTGTTTATTGAGAACTTCCTGTGTGCCAGGCATGATCCTAAGGATTTCACACGTACTCGCTCACTGAATCCTCTTGGAAATCCTAGAATCTCTATTTTTCAGTGAAAGAAGCTGAAACACAGTAGAGCTGACCCTTGAACAGCATGAGTTTGAACTGCATGGGTCTACTTATATGTGGCTTTTTCCCCCAATAAATGCAGTACTGTAAGTGTATTTTCCCTTATGATTTTTTAAAAAAAAGTAATCTCTTCCCCCCAATGTGGGGTTTGAACTCATGACACCGAGATCAAGAGTCACGTGCTCCATGGACAGAGCCAGCCAGATGCCCCCATTTTTTTCCCTTCCTTATGATTGCCTTTTTCTTATTTTTCTTATTTTTTTTGAAGATTTTATTTATTTATTTGACAGAGAGACAGCCAGCGAGAGAGGGAACACAAGCCGGGGGAGTGGGAGAGGAAGAAGCAGGCTCCCAGTGGAGCAGGGAGCCCGATGCAGGGCTGGATCCCAGGACCCTGAGATCACGGCCTGGGCCGAAGGCAGCCACTTAATGACTGAGCCGCCCAGGCGCCCCTCCTTATGATTTTCTTGATAACATTTTCTTTTCTCTAGCTTACTTCAGTGTAAGAATACGGTATATCACATATATAACATACACATTGTTACTCGATTGTTTCTGTTATCGATAAGGCTTCCAGGCCACAGTAAGCTATCAGGAGTTGCGTTTTGGGGGAGTCACAAGTTCTACGTGGATTTTTGACTGCACAGGGGTAGGGGGGTTGGCACCCCTTGCCCCCGTACTGTTGAAGAGTCCACTGTATATGGAAACTCTTTGAAAGCTCTGAAACGCATTAAACAGATGTAAGCTATTGTCTCAATTCTCCCCAAAGTACACTTTGCCTGAAATATTGAGCCGAAGTCCGAGAATGTTAGCACCATTCAAAATCCAAATCCGTATTTTGCTCTACCTGTATGAAAATGCTCTCTTTCACCCTCTAAGGTTTCCAGGGGCTGCCATGACGGTCACCGTGGTGTATGACAACTCTGAGGCAACGGAGCTCTGTGCCGCTCAGCACCTCTACCTCAAGCCCATAGCAAAACTGATGATCAATGTCTTGCTCCCAGAGAGCTCAGAACCAATGAGGCCCTTCTCCAACTGGGAAGTGCTTGACCAGCTGAAGAGCCTGATTTGCCCTGACCAGTTCACCACCGTTCGGCTCTCCAAGAGCACGAAGGACTTCATCCGATTCGAGGGCGAGGCTGAAACGCGCAGTTTGGTTCAGATCTTGAAGGCCAAGTTACATGGGAAGATCATCAAGCTAAATGGTTTGAAGACAGACTTAAAAGTTGTGGCTACAGATGCCCAGGGAGAGTGGGAACGTTTCCCCAGGGAAAAGGAGGCCTCAGGGAGCGATGGGGCCGAAGAGCAGGACCAGGATAAAAGCCCAGATTCTATCTATTTCGAAGGCTTGCCTTGCAAATGGTTTGCGCCCAAAGGTTCCAGCGGGGAGAAGCCCTGTGAAGAGATCCTTCGGGTGGTCTTTGAAAGCTTTGGGAAGATCAAGAATGTGGACATCCCTATGCTGGACCCCTACAGAGAAGTGATGACTGGTGGAAACTTCGGGGGTTTTAGCTTTGGCTTGCAGACCTTTGAGGCTTTTATACAGTACCAGGAGTCAACTGACTTCGAGAAAGCCATGGAGTCCCTTCGAGGGATGAAGCTGATGCTGAAAGGAGATGATGGGAAAGCTCTGGCCTGTAACATCAAGGTAAGAAGGAGCCAGAATTTCTTTCATTTCCCACCGTTCAGGTGGTCCTGAGCAAAAGCTGGAAGGAAGCATCTAGAATAAATTTCCTTAGACCCCCATTAGGTTCTGATCAATAGCTGATGTAAAGATTTGTGTTGTCACTCATAAACGGATGTTTAGGAAGAAAACTAATCCTGATGTGGACATTCTTCTGCCAGCCATGGTTTGGAAGGGATGGTTCTTATAAATCTGGGGTTCAGCCCCGACTTTTTGAGGGCGCTGAAGAATTCTTCTGGCCCTTATGGAACTATCTCACATGCTTGTTCCGTTACACAAGTTGCTGAGAGAAAGGATCCATGCAGTTTGAAAGCACAGGAGAGCAGTTTGCTCCCCATTATTCTTGGGGGCAACAACCTACATTTTCAGGATGTCTGGCAGGTAAATTGCTGGAACATACTCTCAACAAACTGAGATCCTTTCCTTTCAAGATCATGCTGCCTATCCGGCCATGCCACCTCATCAATGTCTCAATGCTTGGCCATCTCCTTTTTGACCTCTTAATCCAGCAGAGGAAAAGATGCGGCTAAACACTCCTTGTTCTCTCAGTTAGCCTTGAGCGTGCATTTGGACTTTCGGCTTAAGTTTAGCTTCTTATGTATGAGTGTGTGTGTGTGTGTGTGTGTGTGTGTATGTGTGTGAGATGTGTGAAGCTACTTACATTAAAATACATTCTATAATGGCCACCCATGTACCCATTGCCCGTCATAAAAAAAGAACACATCACCCACGAGATGAGACCCCATCCCCCTCCCTCCCCTCAAAGGTGGCCACGATCGCGAATTTGGTGTTTAGCATTCTTGTGTACATTTAAAGGGCTGTTTTTGCCTCCTTTTCATTTTCAAGCAAATTTGTAGTGCCTCGATTGGACTTTTGCTTTATTCAGGGGATTTGCAAAGTAGCTTAATAATCACTACAGTCCAATCTCGTATCCCATTAGGTCAGTTCTTTTGCATCTGTGCTTCCCTGATCCTTCCTCCCCCCCCCACACATTCTTTTTTTTTTTTTTTTGCGTATTTTTTTCTCTGGCAACTCAAATACCTGAATTCAGTTGATCTTTACAACAAGCCAGAGGTAATAAACTCACATCCCTCAGAGCCTGTACCCATAATGACACTGTGATGCCATCTAAGGCCATATGAGAGCTCCTCAAGGGTTCTCCCAAAGGCAGTTCTAGAACCCATGGGGCTGTTGGGCAGGTGATCAAGGAATAGCGAAACGGTATGGGGACGGGAATGCGGAAAGGACATTTTGAATTTATTGAGTTTTGAATTGTTCTGTACATACTGGTTTCATCTCATGGGCCTGGGACACACCCAGCCGGCTGGCAGACTTTTCTAATGAAACTCTGAATTGTCTGTGGGCAGGTTATGTTTGATACAACCAAGCATTTCAGCGAAGGGGCTATAAGAAGGAGAAATCAAGAAAGGCTAAAGTTACAAGAGCTGGAGGAAGAAAGGAAAAAAGTAAAGAGAGACGAGGAAGAGGCTGCAAGGTGAGGAGACCAACATTAACAAGGAGGGGTTTTCACTTTTGAGGTGTGGGTTTACTCCTTTGGGTAAATGGCCACACTCGATAGGTCACATTGAGGTGGGGGCGGCAGGAATTGGTACAGATCAGAGAACTCTGCGGAAGCCTACAGTCTTTCAGCTGTGCTGTTACCAAACCAAAATGGCCAGACTATTGAAAATGAGAAACTTAAAAAGAAAGTTCTCAGGGAGAACAAGTAATGAGCTAGATTAAGATATTTGGGAAGATATGATTTAATAAAAAAAAAAGGATCCCGGCTTTTACAGTGAAAATCCTAGCCCACCAAATTAAAAAGTTGACCAGTTTACCCCCAATTTACCAAAGTATACCTTGCCTACTAATTTAAAATTAAAAAAACCAAATTCTTCTTAGGTTTGGGAGAGATTTTCTTCCATGAAATGGTCAACAGTCAAACCAACCCCTTGACAGGAAGGCATGGATTTCTTGGCCTTCTATTTCTTGTTGGCTTAAGTTCTTTTGGTGAATTTGAGGAACTTCCATGTTTATTTCTTTGAGCTTATCCTTGTTTTCTAATTTAGGGACTTGAGCCTAGAAAAGGCTATTGGATTGCCAAAGGTTTGCCAAGAGATACAAACGGGCTCTCAAAACCAGTTTTGCCTCTTGGCCCCTCCCCTCCCGTGTTTATTCTTTCAGTCTTTCTTGTAAATTACAGTCATTCAAAAAAAGAGACAGTCCCCTTCCATGTGCCTTTCAGTTTTTTGGCTGGCGGGGTGATAGCAGTTGCTTGAGATCATGTCTGTGAAACTCGGCTGGAGTTTGAGCCCAGTCAGGGCAACTATTCCCCCAAATTTCCAGACTAAACATGCAGTTGAGATAATCTTCCAGATTTTGGCTAAGTCCTCACTCAGGTAATTGTCCCTTCTTTCCCCTTCCCCGTGGTTCCATAAGGGCCCAAGCAAAACAGTTCAGTTTTTTGGAAAACAGCAGTAAACCAAGGCCATATTCTTCTAAGCCAGGATGTTTTATGATAGTGTCCTGTGTTAAGTGATAGGTACCAAGGACGAATTCTCAGCCACAAGAGCTTCTGAGTGCCTTGACTTGCTTTATAAGCCTCCGTGAAGCCAGCTCCATGGAAAGTTTTGATCTCAAGAGAAATGAAATCACCACTGTGATGGCTAGATCCCCAAGCTGGACTGCTTGTGGTTTGAGAAAGTAGGGACTTCTAGAAGCCCCTTCTTTGAATTCTGTGGCCTTCTTTCTGTATACCCTCTCCTATACATGCTTCTGACCAGCTCAGTTTTGTGTCCTTTCCCTTTGACTGAAGTGCCAGTGGTGTCTTATTCCCTCAGTTGTCTATGTCAAACCCTGGGGTTAGCACTGTGTGATTCTGGGAAACCGAAATGATCCATCCTCCCCCCAGCAGTGGGGAAGGAGCTGGAAGGAGAGCCAATGCCTTAATCCATGCCTTCTGAATGATTGAATCTTAATCATTGTCCAGAAAAAGAAAAGAGGAGGAGAGGAGAGCCCAGGAAAAGAGGAAGAAGGCCAGGGTCAGAAGACGAGGCCCAAAGGAGAGAGACGGACGCCGGCACAGGAAACCAAAGGCCCGAGCCCCCACTGACGGCGCCCGGGAGCCCGACTCTTCGGAGGAGCGGGAGGAGAGGAAGTACCTGTTGGCCCAGAGGCGGGTGGAGGCACTGCGGTTGCTACGGGTCCTCTTGAGGAAAATTGCAGTAAGGCTCTTTCTCAATCCGTCTTCGCTTTTGGTAGGTACTTGGTCCTTCGGAGCCGCACTTTGACACTGACACGGTGGCCCATTTAAAATCAACTCCGTGGAAGACTCTTTGTCTTCCTCAGTGTTTATTTTCAATAGGCCGATCTCCAGTAACCCCAACTGTGGATTTTCACAAAGGGGGGCGCCCAAGGGCCCCAACACAGTTGTGTCTCACCCCTGCGGTCTGCCACACCCACACTTTGTGTTCTCGAACTCCGGGACTGTGCGACCCAGAGCAGGATAGCTGGTGAATCTCCTCTAGTCTCCTAATGCCAGGGGGAGGGGATGGAAGGCATGGCTGTTAGGCCGGTAGTAGTGTTCCAGTAATTTCACTTGTCCATTCACCTGCAGTGGGTTTGGATGGGAAGGAAGAGCCTTGGACAGAGACCTTTGCATAGCGAGCTCCTGTTAGTCTAGTCTTAAACTTTTTGCTAGGGAATTTCTGACAGCAGAGCAATTTGTTGTGTTTGGAGAGTTTCCATTTTGGAGTTTCACAATTTTTTTTGTTTTTTGGTTTTTTGCCCCACTTTACTGACCTCCTAAAAAAAAAACCAGACTCTGCAGATGGCCCGGAGTTAAGGCCAGAAAGGTTCCCAGATTGTTTATTTAAAAACACATCTTCAGTGTTTTTAAATATGTGGAGTGAATGGCATCAGGATCAGATACTCTGATGGATATTTGCATTCCCAGCCTTTCTCTCTTTACTGTGGACCACCAACCTTGAAAATCCGGATCAGAAAAATCTCACATTTACATTTATAATAAGTCTCACTGAATCTCTTAATTTACTGTAATGACCTCCAGGGGTGATTCCTTTCTAAGAATTTGTCTCTCTAAATGTATGTGGTGCCTAACTCTTGGCCCCATGTGTGGGGCCTCACACCGATGACGCAGTCCCCAGGCTCTAACCCCAGGTAATGGGTAGGCACTGTCCCGAGGTGTGGCCCATGTCAGCAAGAGCACAGTGCGAGCTCTCCCAGCAGGGTGGGGTCCGTGGGCAGCACCTTTCACCTGGCCTGTGGTTGTGCAGAGCGGACAGCACAGATGGACCCATTGCCATGGCCATACTTTCTACCTGCCGCCTTGCTTCTGACTGAAGCAGGCGAGGGGGGACAGCTTGGGGACATCCTCACCAGCAACCCATGGGAAGAGGCGGGATGACAAACAGAGAGGCAGGTTCTCTTTTAAGCCAGTTGATTCCCTTTTAGAACACATTTCACCCATGAGTGTTTTCCTATTCTAGGATTTTCTGGGAAGGCTGTAGAGCATTTCTTATTCCTCTTGCTATCCCCAGCCCCTAGCCTAAGACCTGGAACTGTAAGTCCTCACCAGTTTGTGAACAAATTAAAAAAAAAGGGTTCGTATGCTTTGAAGGTATGTGAATCATGGCGCACAGACCTCATAAACACAGCTCACATTCACCCGAGAGATGGAATCCCGTGCCTCCTCTTTCCTCCATTCCATATTGTTCTGAATTTGAATCTACCTTACATGTTAGAAACCTCTTCAGAACCACAACAGAAAGCCCAGTTTTCTTTGAGATTTTTACACTGTGAATTTTTTCATGTGAGATTTTTAACCTTTTTCTTTAAAGGGACCCACACAGTTTAACCCACAGGGGGTAGATGATGCAAGCCCCAAAGTGAATCAGGCTCCAAGGAACACTTTGGAAAGTCTGAAGAAAGAAGAGTTAAACACTCAGTATCTTCAACATCAGGAGGGAATGCCAAAATATCAGGTTGCCAAGTCAGACAATAAACGAAAACAAAAAATGAAGAAAAGAACTAGGGCTCACTTACGTAAATCTTCCCACCACCTTGGGAGAAAAAAAATAAGATATTCGGCTAGAAAAGAAAGAACTGGAAAATTACTGACCGAGGGATACAATCACAGTTTGGTCTCTGACCAGAATTCTTTGCCGAAGGCGATGATTCAAGATCAGTCTCTTGAGAAAGAAGACCACTCCAGTTCTAATAAATCCAATTCTTCCCGATTATCTGAACCAGACCGTGGCAGGAAACAGAAGATCTATGAAACAGATGAATTTATTGATTACCTGTTAAACTATTATCAAACTCCGAAGTATGCCCGTATCTGCCTAGAACCAAGCCACATAGCAAGCCCAAGTCAGTGGCAGAGGGCTGTCCGTGCTAAGGGAAATGGATTTCAAATCAATTTGAGAAAACGTAAGCATCACTCCACTGGTCTGAGCCAAATGCAAAACCCGGCAACGAGAGAACGGGTTCCAGAAGATGACTACCCGTCAGAGATTTGTACTCAGGATCCTGAACAAAAACCCCAAAAGAGAGGAAAAGTGGATTACACCAAAGAACGTACCGAGGAGTTAAAAAATCATTGCACGGACCCAGCCAGTGAAGCTGACGATCACCTGTCCCCAGCTGATGGAAAGAACCATCTGTTGGAAAAGATGCAAGCCTACCAGGTCAAAGATTCCAAATCCACAAGTCAAAGCCAAGTTTCCTCACCCAGTAGGTCCGCAGACTTAGATTTGGAGTTGACAGATTTCTTAGAGGAGATCAGTAGTGATTCCGAATGCTTCAGTGAAACCCTTAGCATAAACAAAGAAGAGAAAGAGAGGTCTGTGGCCACATATGAGAGCTCCCCAGAAAAAAGATCTCTTGATGATGACGAGATCACCACTAGCGACCGAGAAATTAGGTCAAGTCCGCAGACCTTGTATTCAAAGTGGAACCGTGATGGGGAGGACAGCTTCTCTAACCAAGCTGAGGACACCAGGCGAGAGGGCCAAGTATGAACTGAGATGTTCATGGCTCGAGGATGAAAACAGCTCCATTAGAGGTGAGAAGAGCACCAGCAAAAGGAGGGCAACGCTGGCCCCCAAATACTTGTTCGACGACGGCTACTACCACGAGTCCAGTCCTAGCAGTCTGTTAGACCACATCGCGAGGAAGAAAAGGAGGTTCGGTGATAGCCCATGTGGCCAGCAAGCAAACTACAGGCCTGCTCATGTGCCAACAGCACCATCAAAAAGTGCTCATGTTTTCTATTTGGGGGATTTGCCCCAAAGAAGAGAGGCTCCATGGAAGTCGGAATATAACCAGGAGGCCAGAAGGTTTAAAAGACACGAGCATTCTAGAGATTCTATGCTGAATTCTGGTAATTATTATATTAGACATAACAGTCAGGAGCATCTGGACTGTGGAAGCTATTTTGGAAATGGCTACTCTAGTCCCCTATATTTTCAAATGTTTTGAAGGTCTCTTAGATCAGAAACACCTTCATTCTTAGCAAAAAATGTGCAGGAAGAACATTTAAAACCAAATATAGCTATGTAGTTAGCAACTACAGAGCAAGAAAGCAGCACTGAAAAGCTTGAGCAAGGCCAAATGCAAAACCTTGTTTGTCTCACCAAAGTATAAAGCATAAATGACTGCAGGTGTGTTGGCAAACTTTGGAAATAAGAGACATCCGGATTCCAAAGGCTGGTGGAACACCGTGCCTGTACGACTTGATCCAAGGACAGATTTTTCTACAGTTCGGCTGAAACCTGGTACCAGCGAGGAAGCAAAGGAACACTGGGAGGCATTGACAGCCCTCTGCGTGGCTCTCTAGTTGTTAGAACATCAGCATTTGGTGTCAGTTATCTTCAAAGGGGGCAACGGTGAATGAAATAGGCTCTTTTTACATGTGCTTGGAGTTGGTCAGGAACGCCAGGTGCTGCCACAAAACTTTCCTGACTTTTATCTAGAAATAACTACAGGTAGAAGACGAGACGACAGTTCGGACACACCATAGACTTCTTCGTGACATTGGAAGGGTTTGTGACCACCCACCAGAAGGAAATTAATCTCATTAATATGTTCATAGTACTCAAAAGAGTTGTCCTTTGAGAAACAAAACTTGAAAGAATCAACAAAAAGGGGCTCGGGTTGTCCTTTGAGGCTTAAATGGTTGGTGGACCATTTGCAGAGCTGTTTTTGGAAGAACCCCATGTCATTCCATCCTAGGAAAGCAAGAAAATTGAAGTAAAATAACCAGTGGGATTTGCAAAAGGCAATATGGAAAGATCCCGGGGCACCACTAATGGCACTTGGGAAGATAGGACATGGCAGTATTCCATTTCAGGTTATGTAATCCTTTCACTCAGGGTTGGGTGACATCAGTTTGTAAAAAGCCACTGACTATCCCCAAACTGACTTTTATAAAACATTAACAAGTGCCTCCTCAATCCTCAATAATGCCATGGAGTTAGGAGGAGTCAAGGGCAAAGCCCTAGTTTTCTGGCTGGGGAAAAATAGTATGTGTGCAGGATTTGTAAACTCTTAACAGAAGCAATTTATCTTTTTACCTACTGGTTTTGGACTTCTTGAATATGTTTTTAAATGGAGATATTTTATAGATTCGTAAAGACATCTTAATGCAGTGCATGTTCTATTGAAAGCTCGGCTGATTCATTCTGCCTTATATAGGATTTAGGACCTCAGGGGCAGTAGATGACCTTTTTTTTCCCCCCAACAAAGCTATACCTGCCTCGGCAGTGGAAGACATCAATGAGATCAGACTGGCTGCTGCAGGAAAAAGGAGATTTCCGTTCATGGAAGTAGCGGAAGGCAATATTTCCATAGGGCACAATTCATTTCAGTCTTAACTTGACATTCTATAGAAAAGTACCAGCCGGTAGGGCCAAGGGTAGGATGCCAGTCTGTGTGGTTGCCCTGAATGACGAGGCACGTACTGTGCTCAGAACCAGCCCCTTGAGCAGCCTGATATCTGAAGGGACTACACGATCTTCTAATTCACCTAAAGTAAGAACCGCACATTGTTTCATTGATCTCTTCTAATCACATTTAATAGAGATATGCTAGTTCATGCAAAAGTTCAAAAATGAATGTAACATAGCAGGTCATGCTTGGTATTAGTGAGACGATAACCAATGAATGATTTGTGGGCTCTCTTGTATTCAGTTCCACTTTCAAGCTAGTGACTCTGCCATCGAAACTAGGTTTGGCTTGTCACATCTGAAAAATCGCTCATGGGGTGAGTGCCTTTTCTCCTCTGAGGACTAGCGAGGACTATTAATGTTCAAAGTACTGTTGTCCAGAGTAGCCTTTTAAAGTGCTAAGAGCTTGTATTTTGTCTGACAACTTTTGGTAACTAGGTATTTTTCTCCTCCTGTGAGACCCTGCCTCCTTATTTTTGTCCATGTTTCATGCCATTGAAACAAAGAACATTATGGGTTTGTAATGGAAAGCAGTTACGCTTGTTTTGAAAACAAATTTTCATTTCTTCTGCCGTTAGATAATTTTTCTTTGCAGAGATTTTTAGGCATGAAAACAATTTGCTGCTCAGTAACCAGACGTAAACAATAAATTGCAAAATATAGCATGTGCAATTTTCGGGGGGTATAATAGAACTGGTGCTAAGTCACTTCTATCTAATACTCTGTCTGGTTTCGTTTGTTTGCTAAATACCATCCTGGGGCCTAGAAGTAAGAAAAAATACTGGTTTCATGTTTACTTTCTGTACAACCTTGGATTTTTATATGTCTTGTGGTAATGCGTTTTAGACTTGAATAAACCTTTTTTGTGTGTATGTAGGCCTTAAATGAGGAAGAGAACAATTTATCCTGTACTTTTCAGTGGAATGAATGGCTCAGTAAGGAATGAAATAGAACCGAAAATATTGTGATCACTTTCTATTAATTAACATTGTTCTTTGTTGTGCTGTTATTTAAGTGGTACAAAAGTATTTTCTCATATCTTTTTTCTATGACCTATTAAGTAAGTAAGGGCCTGAACTTAAAACTCTGTCTTTTTAAACAGGTGTTTTCATGTGTTTCCCTTGTATGTGCTGCTGATAGCGCTTTAAGAAAACTAAAAATCTGTCAATGTCTTTTTGCTCAATTTGTTTGAATTTCTCAGGTAGAAAGCCACATAACCTGGTAATTTTGAAAGTAAGAACCAAATAAATGTATTTTTATTTGTTGCCAGACTGTTTAAAATGTTTT
Organism: Ailuropoda melanoleuca; assembly: GCF_002007445.2. Lineage (NCBI taxonomy): Eukaryota > Metazoa > Chordata > Mammalia > Carnivora > Ursidae > Ailuropoda > Ailuropoda melanoleuca. The sequence continues at coordinate 83,597,793 of NC_048238.1, read as the reverse complement.
AAATAAATGCTAATGATTCCACTGGGGGGATGAGTTTCTACTTGTAGTAAGCTGCTTTGCACTCCTGTTGCCGGCCCTTTGTGTCATTTGCATTGTTAGAGAAATAATACATATTTAATTTTCAGATACATTAAAAATAAAATGGTCATGGTGACTAAAGTCTGTTCATTTACCACGCGCACTGGCTAGGATGTCACACATCTCCAGCATTTTCTGCGAAATTATACACACCCATCTGGTTTTGATATTGCTTCTACGCAACTTTTCCCTACACGATGCTGATGTTTGGGGACGGACTATGTCAGAGCTCACGCAACTGAAGGTCACAGTTTTATCTTCATTTTGGATAAATTGAAATAAAAGTATTTGACCAAAGACTACCCTCCCTTCCGCAAAGGTTTTGTCAGTAACCTTAGAAGGCGGAGAAAGGGACCCATGGCCTTTCGCCTCACCCCTTCTGCACCTGGTGGCACTGTTCAGTTCTATAATCTCTTGACATCAGTGAGGGTGTGGGACGGGGCGGTTCTAGTCGGAGGGACGAGGGGCTTCACTAGTCAGTAGGGAGTCACCTGCGTTTTGATGCGAAGCATAGAGCAAACCGCCCGCTAGTGTTCCGTAACAAAGGCCGTACCTTAGTACCCATCTGGGTACTTTACAGCTGAAAAGGTCCTTGTTGGGGTGGGGGTGGGGTTGTCAAAGAGCACTCTCCGCAACAGCAAGGGCAGTCTGGATGCTTGTTCCAGATCTTGGATGAGCCTCTCGGGCGCTCTGAGGTAAGGTGACTGTGTCATTATGCAAAGCCAGAGATCTGGACGGGTATGGAAACCATGGAGAGAACACTTAGGACCCAGAGGTGCTAGTCCTGAGAACACAGTGCCTCTGCGGGGGAGCTGGATAAAATCAGGGGAACAAACCTGTGGGGTTCACCTGACACCGCCCCCACTGGCTGCGTGCCTGTAACCACCACGCCCCCATCTTAAATGGCGCCTTTTATGTAATGTGGTTTCTGAATGTACAGCTGGATTTGAGAAGTTTTTAGACCAAAGTCCTCCCTTATTGTAATATCCTTCTACGTGTAATCAATACAATGTTGATTTCATTCTGAATGGCGGGGAACCAGGCTCTGGACGGTTTCCTCTTGGCATCAGACAAACCCGTTTAACTCAGAAAAAGGAGTAGCCTAATCTTTGTGGTGTAACAGGGCGCTTGGCACGAAATGGGCAACTCAAATATTAGTTGAACGAAACCTGGTGCGGGGGACAGGGCTCGTTTAAAAACCACAGAAACAGGCGATGGTTTGGGAACATAAAAAGCGCAAAGCTTCGAGCCCTCTCCGGCTCAGAGTACATCCCTTTTAAGAAAACTCTGCCGATTTGAACGTTAAAATGGCAAAACACCAGTATTCAGAGAAAGAAGTTGTGTTGAACCGCATATGCAAGTCTGCTCTTTTGACAGGAAGTGAATTAACTTGGCTAGCATGTAAGATTCCCAATGCTTTCCTGATCAGCTGGCATCTGAAAACAGAACCAATCCTGCCGAGACACTTTTAATGTCCTTAGTAAAGTTACCCCTTAATAACCTTGCTACGGACCTCAAGGCAGAGGTGCCTTTGAGTTTAGAAAGTTCTGATTTAAAGAGGCAGAATTTGACAAGTTACAAAAAATAAATTCACTAACTTCTTAAAAATGTCAGTTTGTACATTTTCATTAGGGCAGTTTAGCTAATCTCAATTCAGTTTTTTTCAAATTAATTAACTAATTTGAGGGGGTGGGGGTGGGGCAAAGGGAGACTCAGCCTCCTGGCCAAGCAGGGAGCCCAGAGCCGGGCTTGATTCCAGGACCCTGAGATCATGACCTGAGCTGAAGGCAGGGCCTAACCGACTGAGCCATCCAGGCACCCCTCAATTCACTGTTTCTTAACAGGACAAGCTGGTATTTGGTTTGTGGTGTGAGGCCTCTGAAGTTTTGCCCCTTGGTTTCTTTTGGAATACACACACACACACACACACACACACACACACACACACACAAAGGGAAACAGTGTTAAGCTAAAGTAAAATGATCCAATCTGGTTTCTTAGATTAAGGTTTAAAAACCCACCACGCTATACTGGGTAAAACCATTTTTATTAACTGACCAAAGCACTTCATTTTGTTTTCTGATTTGAGGTAAAACCATTAAACACGGTTCACAAGAAAATACAAGGACTATTCAACTACAATTACAAGAGTTTGAAACCTCACTAGTTGTTCGTATAATACTTTTACGAATTCATACGACTGTACAGCCTACTTAAGCGAAGTTTATTGTTAACCAAAAGACCAATATCAAAGACCTAGACGCTTGGCCTACTACGCTTGCAGTGGCTATGGTTTTGTAACAACAAAAGGGTAACTGTTACCTTAAGGAATATACTTTAAAAACCACTTGACTAGTGATGTGTACTTTCTTCATTCCTCAGGGGTGTGTGTGCGTGAAGGCTCTCCGGAGAGCGGAGGCCTGCTCCTGTTCGGCATACCCCCCTCTCACAGCGAACTGTGTGAAATCACTGTGGTCCCACCGCGAACGTGGGGATGGGCGAGATAGTTCTATGTTTTTGTCATATATTTAGGTTTTTTGGCAAGCCAGTGGATTTCTTCCAAAGCTTTTTTTTGAGTGCTCAGATCCTGTTTTAAGCCTTAGTGTACCTTGCTGTGTTGGTGGGGGCATCTGAGTGTCCAGAGGACGAAAGAATGATGCAGTCTACAAACACAGTGAATGTATTTTTCCCGACCAAGCCCAGCTGTGAGACTTTTTTTTTTTTAACTGGGCAGCTCTCTTTCATCAATACCAAAGGCGGCTTTGGAACACTGCAGATTTGCTTTAGAGGTAGATAAAACAGAAATCATGCAGTTAAGTCAATTGAGAAATAAGGGATTTGCTACCTTGGGGACATCGGGGCTAGAAGCTGATCCTTTGTTCTCGGGGCTAGAAGGACTTCTGCAAAGTTAACATTTTTTTTTTACCTGTTTGGGGGAAACACCCACATCTTACCTGTCTCGCTCTGGAAACAACGAATTTAAAGGCAGCCTGCACTTACAGACAGAAGGGGAGAGTCCTAACATTTGGATTACAGCACTGCGGTTCACGGTCTGGATCTGTAGCACACAAACACGCCATGCACTTGAAGACAGGAGAGTTCATTGGTTCCGTGTCACTAGTGATGTTAATTACAAAAACTTAACAGCAAGTTCGAAACTGCTCTAAATATTGAAATCACCATGTTTTAAAGACAGACTGGAATGTTACAAATGATTCTGCAAAATACAAAAATAGATATGCTTCCACTGGACGCTTTAATCATTTTTCCGAGCGTTCTCATCTTTTGGTTCTTCCTCATCAGAGTACACGGTGGGCTCCTCCCCCTCCTTCAGCAGTTTGCCCACATGATGATACTTGACTGGAGGGAGAGAAGAAAACACAAATGAGCGCGCTCATGCTTCACAGAGGACCCCCACCTGTCACCTGACAGCGTTTGGCAGAGGCTTACGCAGTGTGCTGGGCTTCCCGAAAGTCGTCAGCCGCCCAGGACTCGCCCCGCGGTCCTCGCCCACAGGGATTTAAGAGTTTTGTTTGCAAGAAATACAAAACAGGTAGCGATGTCGGGCACAGAGTGTGCAAGGGAAGGTCAAAGTGAGTCGTGCCTGCGTGCGGGAGGGGGTGAGACGAGCAGGGGCTCGTGAGGAGTTCGTCGCAAGGATTTCTGAACACCTGAGGAAGAAGGCTATGCTTTGGGAAATGGCGTGGAAGGATTTGAGGCGAGAGGCGTTTCCAGAGAATGACGGCGGCCGTGTACCAAGGGACGCGGGTGAGATGGAACAGATGTGGGGAGCAACAGAGAGACCCAGCTGACAGCGACGGAGTGGGAGTGAGGTTAGCGAAGCGGTGTGGCCAAGATACTGTGAAGGCTGTGGAAAGCCAGCCTGAAGCGTCTGGACTTAATCCTATAGGTGACAAAGGTTTGTGACAAAGGCAACCAGTGCTCTGGCACACGTGGGGTGGTGGTGGCATACCGGGCGGATTACAGCAAGGACACCGGGTGAGGGCTGCCCAGGAGGCCAGCGGGCATGTCTGTGTGAAGGAACAAGAGCCAGGAGTAGGGTGTCCATGGGAACGGAAAGGCCAGGGTATGAGCTACTTTAAAGGAAGACTGGAAACATGGGTTAATGAAGTTAAAACTGGAGCTCCCATGGACCGAACTGGAGATCTCATGGGAGATGCTGGAGAAAACAGATTTAAGAGTGCAAACGAGAAACCCAGCCATCAGAAAGAATGAAATCTTGCAGCAACATGGATGGACCTAGAGGGTATTATGCTAAGTGAAATAAGTCAGGCAGAGAAAGACAAACACCATATGATCTCATACGTGGAATTTAAGAAACAAAACAGAGGAACATGGGGGAAGGGCGGGAAAAATAAAAGAAGACGAAAACAGGGAGGCAAACCGTAAGAGACTCTTAACTGTAGAGAACAAATTGAGGGTCGCTGGAGGGGGGTGCAGGGACGGGGTCACTGGGTGACAGGCACGAAGGAGGAGGGCACGTGACAGAACGAGCACTGGGTGTGATATGCAACTGCTGAGTCACTAAACTCTACCTCTGAAACTAATCATACAGTATAGATAAACTATAAATTTAAAACATTTTTGAAAAAAAGACATGAGAAGGGATGGAGTCGGCAGACCACCATCCCGCTGGCTGCACTCTTGCAGCCCAGCTAACGCAGGGTTAATCCTATCGGTGTCAGAGGCCCCGGAGAGAGCCTCCTCTTTCTGCATATGGGTGGGAATTAGAGGAGTAACCAACCTGTCTAACCAGGTAGCCAGACCTGCTTTTGTGTGCAGTGATCGCTGGGAACAATGGGAACTTCCGTATTTGAACACGTCATAAAGGTCCCTCAGTGCACAGGACCGCAGAACAAACAGGCGCTGGGTGGCGCCCGGGTAACCTGCTTTAAGGGGCACCCCCCCCCCGCCCCCGTCTTGAGTGGAGCTCAAGTGTCACCACAGAATTTGGGGCTGGTCTTAGTTTAAGGGGGAGAACGTTTTTACAGTTTTTGCCTCCTTGGGGCAGGCAAGCCCTAGAGGACAGAGCTCTGTAAGTCCGAAATTACAACTCGCTGGGTCCATATAGAAGAATCTATGTTTACAAAGGCATCCTTAGGACACCAAAAAAATCAGGGGCGATGTGAGATAGAGGAATTATGTTCTGAAAATACAAAGACCTGCCTCTAGACTTCAAAGTATACTTCGGTCTGCTTAGGACCTGCAGGTGGGGCCACGGCTGGCTAATAATTAACCCAGAACTCTGAAGTCAGCATTATTTTCAAAGAAAATGGTTGCGTTTAGCCAAAAGAGTCAGTAATATTTAACTGGCTATAGAGAACAGCAAATAGACAGGATACATTTTAAAATAAAAAATCTTTAAGCACGGGTTCATGGTCTTTATATACTGTTGCAAAGCTGGGAAGGGTTAGTCAAATTCTTAGCAGTGCCACGTTGCTAAAGTGATCATTAGATACTCGGGTTTGACAAGAGCCAATTCCTCAATTCTGGAAATCTGAACTTAACCCCCCCATGCTTACTCCCCCCTCCTCCCAAAGACCTCAGCCTTATAGCATAAGCCAGGAAACAAACAGCTCCTTTTTTTCTCTCTTTTTAAAAACGCAGACACCATTGTTGCTGGGCAGATTATAAGCATCATTTGTAGATGAGGCCTATAGTTAGGCTCAATTAGATTCAAAGAGAAGCTGTTTCGCAGAACACAAGTCTCCCATTCTTCAACAGAAATGTGGGCTGCTTTTAAACAGCAAGACTGACTAGTGAGGACTTCTGAAAGTCCCTCTCTCTGTAGCCTACAGATCCTTTCCCCTACACACCAAGCACCAAATCCTAGTGTGGAATCTATGCAAACCTGTCAAAGATTTAAATAACAGAAACCCATGTTTCCACAGAGAACTAGCTAAAAATTGGATGCCACCAGAGCAAGTGACTCAGCATTGCTGCAATTACTTCAAGCCATGAACTTGATCCGTCCAAGATTCAGGAGCCTATCAAAATGCTCCCCAGTTTCCGGCTGCTTAGTAATAACCATTGTACTGCTGCGAACCCCATTACTTGTAGAAATTTGACCCAGACACAATTTTTAAAAAATGCTTACAAGTGAACTGAGAGTCCCAGTCACTCAGGGTCTCCTGCTGGGCAGGAGTGAGGTCAGAAAGGTCATCGTACTCGTCCTTCAGTGCTTCCTTATCCAGGCAGAATGTGGCAAGGCCCCGGGATGCATCTCTTCCAGCAAAGACCCCGTATGGCCCCTCTTAAAAAACAAACAAAGCCAAAGACCAATTCTTTATATTAGACGATTTCTCTGTGGTTTCTTCATAAGGAAGAAAATGGCTCCCTTACCCATCACCAAAGACAGCCCCCCTTTTGCAGTATCAAATTCCATTTGGAAACCAGAAGTTATGTTGATACTTTCATCATTCTGTGGTGGATCCCGAAGGACCTGTTGTCATCGAACTTTTACGAATCAATATGCTATACATTATCATCTATTTCCTGTGACTCTCAAATAGCTAATAAAAAAAGCCACGAATGATTATCTCCTGGGGTGGGATGGGGTGGTGGTGGTGGGAAATCATCCAAGATAATACTGAATCCAAGGATCAGAATTCAACTTTAGGACGTGGAACGCACGGCGTGTCTCTGTTCTAGGCATTTGGGAGTGTACCAGTGAAAGCTATGGCTCCTTAAGGCAGTAAGTACTAAGGCATAAATGAAAACATTTCCTTATGAAATGTATCTGATATGTTTTAATGAGTCAAAAGGATCTTACGGTGATCTCTCATTGTGAGACTGTATTAAACATGTGGCATCTGCAGCAGAAATCATTGGTTAAGACTATCAGTGGTCCAGAAATCTAGCCACATGTTACATAATCTGCTCTTTTAGTAAAGAAGAGGTAGCAGAGGAGATCAGCTCCGTCAACTCCGGTGAGCTCGGAGACTCAAAATACTGAGACTTTCATGGAAGAAAAAAAAAGACTGAATCAATATCCCCAAATAATTATATAAAACATCAGGATGCTATTATATTTAATATTATACTGAACTTTTGTCTGAGAGTGGTGAATTATGCTGTAGGTGCTTAAAGCAGATGTTTAGGCTTATTTAAATATTGCAAAAATAAAGGAAAAGAAGCCAGTGTACTTTAAACTATGTGTGGCTTCCCCAGGTGGACTGGGTAGCAACTCTGACATTAGAGTTTGTAGGTAACCACTATGCCAAGTATGAGAAGAGATCAAGTTTCAATATGGCCTGGTCACCGGAAACCTCAATTCCCTAGGAATTTTTTTTTTTTTACAATTAGACAAAATTTATGATCAACTTTTAAAAGCAAATAAGGTTCCAAAGAAAACCGGTTGTTTGCGATCTTCATTATATGTTATCATGCCTACTAACGAAGGTTAAAAAAAGAAACCCATTACACCATTTTGACAAATGTGTGTGTGTGTGTGTGTGTGTGTGTGCATGTGTTTGTGTATACTTCTAGGGGACATGGTAGCATCTGGTACTTGAAAATAGGCCAATTGTTCTGGTTTGGACCTCGCTACTTCAGAGATTATGGTCACAGAATACTTAAAAATGGCTCACGGGGAGCATTACAAGTCTTTGGGGAATATAGATTATTCACTAGAATGTATCTTCCCTAGAATGTAAGCTCCATGAGCAGAGATGTGTCTGTTTTGCACACAGCTGTATTTCCCAGTACCCACAAAAGCGCTGTGCGTGGAATAATGGGCACTGGAATGAGTAATTTTTAAGACTCCTCAATAACGGGAACGATCACATGATGTCACATATTCATGGGCTCTCAGGATGATACCGCAGGGTAGAGCCTGAGGAGATCTCACAGTGGGCCACCTTTAGCATTTTTCAGAGGGACAACTAAGGCCCAGAGAGAACAATGCTTTGCACCAGGTCACACAGCTAGTCAGTAATCCAACCAGGATCAGAACTCAGGTGGCCTGACTCCCAGTTTTGTGTTTCTGTGTACAGGCCTGCATTCCTCTCAATGACTTTGCAAATTACAACCCTATGATGTTGCCCCATGGATCCGTTGGACTCCTTGATGGTGTAGCCCAGGAGGCACAGCTATTTACATGATTATGTAAAGTCGAAGTGACAGGGGAAGTGACCACAAAGGTGTGGTTCTCAAAATTCTTTGGACAGTTACATGGCCTACAGAAAGTAGGTCTTCTAAATCAGGCACCAGGAAAAACCGCTAAGGGGACCAGTTCCTGAAGAACCTTAACCCATCTGATTTTGATTAGTTGGGCTGGGCCAGTAAAACAGCAGAAGTGGAGACGACGGAGATCACCGCCTTCTATTCTCTTCCCTCTCTCCAGACTAGTGGGGAAGAGGGCCCTCAATGTGGACACACTCCCTGAGCTCCCTGTTTTCAGAAGCCCATATGAGAGGAGCTAAAATCTCTTCCTCCCCCTCTCCGGAATATTCTACAGGGCACGATTTTCCAAACCTGGAGGCCTCTTAAATGCGCCTGGGGAGCCGCTTAAAATGCAGATTGCTGGACCTTCCCCCCACAGAGCCTCCCCCACAGTGGCTGCCATTAAGCCGGGAATCTGTGTTTTTCCTCGAGCGCATCAGGTGATTCTGATCCGCAACCGGGTTTAGAAAGCCTCATCCCTAAGGCCCCTCCAAGCCTAACCCCCTCCAACGGCTCAGCAGTCATCCACCCTCATTTCCCCTCTGGTTGGCTTTTCCTGAAATCCCCACACCCAGCAGCCCTCACAGCCCTACCCCTTTTGTTTCCCAGGATCCTCCCACTTCTCCCTCCCTCCATTTTTAATTTTTTTTTTTTGGCTTCTAGTCTTTTCTCTCCCGCTATAGACTAAAATGCTGTATTACCTTCTCATCTCGCCACGTTCCCATTGTCCGCTACGTTCAGCCTCCTTCCGCCCCCCCCAGCTCCCTCCTATCCCCCCCCCAGCCTCCCCGTTCACCTTCCAGCTTTTCGGTGGGCCACACACAGCACGCGCACACACATACCAAACACATGCCACAAACATACCTGACACATGCCACATTCCGGGCGCGCACGCACGCTCGCGCCTGGCAAGCCACAGCCACGGACTACGCACTCACACATCACCCGCCAGCCCGCACTCGGCAGCTACCTGCTGCTCATCCCACCTCCGCTCTGCTGCCCCCACACCTTCACGGTCACCGCGGCCGCTCTCGGCCGCCACGGCCTTCCGAGTCTTCTCCCAGGCTGGACCTCCCCCCTCCGCTATCCCCCCCCCGCTTCCCTCGAGACACCCACGTTTCCCTTCTCCGGCCCGACACCGCCCCTCCTTCCAGGAACCCCCAAACCCTATGCCCTCGAAGCTCCCTTAACACTGTGCGCGGCCGTGCCCCCCCTTCCAGGCCGGCGAGCTCGCCCACCCCCCCAGACCCCCCGGCCCGGGCGCTCCAGCCTTCTCTCCGCACCCCCACCCTCATCCCGGCTCTGGTGGCGTCCCCCACCGGCCGCAGCCCTTCTAGAGCGCCCCTCGCCCGCTGCCGCCGGGGAGCCGCCCTGCCACGACCGCCGAGGAGCCGCCATTCCTCCCCTCGGGGGCGCCCCGCTCCCCCCTCGCCTCCCCCGGACCCAGCCCCGGGCCGGGGCCCCTTCTTTTGTCTCCGTGTCCCCTGGGCGGCCGCCGTTACCGGGCCCGTAGAACTTGCGGCCTTTGGTCACGTCGAAGACCTTGCCGTTGATGGCCATGAGTATGCGCGGGTCCTGGACGCCGTCGAAGCGCCGCAGCTCGGCAGGGGTGAAGTCGCGCCGCTTAAGGCGGGGCAGCGGGGGCGGCTCGTCGTCGTCGCTATCGCCGCTGGCCGCCGGCTGGTCCCCGCGCACGATCTTGTACAGCAGGAAGACGCAGAGGCCGAGCAGCAGCAGGTTGAGCGGCGACGTGAAAATCTCGTGCAGCAGCCCGCCACCCTCCAGCTCGCTCGGGTCGGCGCCGGTCGCCGCCACATCCTCGGCAGCCATGATCTCTGGAGCAAAGGTTGGGCCGGGCTAGGGAGGGCTCCGGAACTGACTGCTTTCTCCTCCCTCTCAGTGAGCTAGTGGCGCGCGGGGCTCCGCGGACAAGGACTAGCCGGCGGAGGAGGCGGGGCGGGGCGGGGCCGAGGAGGGAGGAGCCTCCCGGCCCCGCCTCCTCCGCCGCCGCGCCGGGTCCAGCTCCTGCCCCCCACCTGGCCTCCGGACGGTCGCTCCCTTCTCCTCCCCTCCCCCGGACCGGATCCCGCCTTCCCTGCGGCGGCGGGAGCGGTCCCCCCACGACCCTACCTGCGAGGCCGCGGCCCCAGCCTCCCGCCATCCCCGCGGCAGCCTCTAGCTGAGTGCGACGCGGCGCGCAGCCCTCCTCCGCACCGTCGCCGGCTCCTTGCACCCCGACCCTCTCCGAGATCCCCGGCTTTGCAGAGCTCTGGCCGAGGCCCGCTCGGCCACCTGATGCGCGCCACACACGACTCCATTTCTCTTGCTTCAGCTTCTCCCTCGCCTTCCATTCTGAAGCCTCACCTTTCCCCGCCCATCCTCCTGGGACCGCGAGGCTCTCTTGGGGGACAGGAAGGAAACTCACTCCTCGAGCTCCACTTTCCACCTTGGAGGCCCAGACTACCCATTTCCACCTTGGGAACTCCCTTTTACTCTCCTTAACGACCCTTCTCCAATCCTACCCGCCAGAGGCTGTGGCGTGGACACCCCGTGTGACTCCAGTCAGTGCACAGGCCCCTGCCTGACAACTCTCCCAATATCTGGGGGGGACGGATCGGTTCGCCCGATTAAATCGGGTTCATTCTCGGAAATCTAAACCCTTTCGCAATCGCAGATTTGCTCAGTCCCAACGCATCAGCAAGCAACCTTATGTTGTTGTGCCTTTTTTTTTTTTCTTGGCTCAGAATAATGACCCAAGTGTCTTTGTTGGCAGCGTTCTTTTATTTGAAGTCTGTCGAGCTGCCCTTGGCAGTCTCAATAACCCTGTGCTGTATCCCAGACGGAAGCGGGAGTTTGGGAAAATCCTAAATTCGGTCCCTTCCTTTCCTGGGTATTTCCACCGGCTATTGGGCTATTGATGGGCTAAGGGCTAACCGTCTGCACAGGAGCAGGCCTTACAGAGGAAGGGCCGTCTCTATCCTTTAGAATCCTAATCCGGCCGCCCTCTTCATTGTCACTGGGCGGGGGGCGGAGCGGAGCGGAAGAAGGGATGGAGAGAACGGGGAAAATAATTAAAACCAAGCCCTGCGCACATCTGCAGCCCAGAGCAGTACTTTTCCATCAAGAGTTCTGTTCGCTTGCACATAATTTACTCCCCCTCTGAACACGCAAGAGATTTGAGAGAATTGGCGTCTTACCTCAGAATTCTAAAAATTTCTGGCACCAACTGCTTCCATCCCTGCCCCCACCCCATCTTCTTAAATCATTTAAAAGTGTGTATGAGCGGAATAGTCCTTAAATTGGGCCCACACTTTTTTTCCCCACAGAGCTAAATTTGGGGTTAGCTGAAATGGCCCTTCCAGATCTTTTGTCAAACCTCTTCCATATAATCAAGGGAAAACAGGCTTAAACTGAGGCCCCAAGGCCATAGTTAGACTCTAATTTTAATCTTTTGCTTTAAAAGTCTATGGCCAAGATATTTTTAAAAACCAACAGACTTGTGAAATAGATTTTCATTTACATGTCATGACAGAGAAAGGATTAATATCTTGTAAGAGCTCATTTTAATTGATAAGAAAATCCAGAAGATGCTAGTCAGTAAATGGGCAAAGATGGAAATAGTCCGCAGAAAAGGGGATAACAATGGTGAGTAAGCATATGAAAAATGTTCAGTCTTGCTGGCAATGGAAAATGGAGATACCGCTGTCACCTACCACCTTCCTGTCAGAAAGATACAATGAAAAAAAGGATGATCTACAAGGCTGGCTCGAGAGTGATGTACACTGCTGGGAGTAGAAATTGATATAATCTTTTGTCATTCATAAAAATACTTTCTATCCATTAATCCACTTCTAGAAATCTACTCTTTGGTTCAGTACTTTGACCTCTCGGAATCCATGCCAAGGAAACACTTAGAAATGCAAACAAAGATTTCATTACTAAAATATTTATCAGAAAACCTTTTTTTTTTAAAGTAGTAAGCTCTATGCCCAATGTGGGGCTCGAACTCATAACCTTGAGATCAAGAGTTGCATGCTCTACCCACTGAGCCAGCCAGGCACCCCAGAAAATCATCTTTAATATGAGAAAACTGGGAACAATCTAAATGTTAAGCTAAAGAAATAGCTAATTAATACACTTGAAATGTGACAAAACCACAAAATATTATTATGACATGCATGACATGGGAAAATGCTTATGTCTTAATCTTAAGAGAGAAAAACAGGATACAAAACTATGCAGTATGGAAACTCAACTATGTAAAAAAAATGCATTAAAAGGAAGCCTTAAAGGAAACATGCTAAAATGTTAACTGTTGTGATTGTTAGTTTCTTTGTATTTTTCTACATTTACCACAATGAGCACATGTTACTTTTAGCCTCAGGAGGAAAAAAATGATTTATTGTTACTTTTGTGAAAAAAATGTAGAACGGTAATACGCGCTCATTGTAACAAACTTAAACAATATGTAAGTGCATAAAAGAAAAAATGATATTCGTTCTCTCTCTCCCAGCTCCCCAGGCAATCTTTAAATGAGGCCCACACATTAGCAGTTTGGTTTATATACTTGCGGTTATGTGACACACATGCACACATACACACACACACACACACACACACAGAGATTTTGTTTTACAAAACTGGGGAAAGTTAAAAATCATAAATGGTTTACCAGGTTTTTTTTTCTAATAAAGAGAGAGACAAAGTAATAAATAAGAATAAGTCATTAGCTCCCACTCAGATAACCCTTGTTGACATTTTTTAAAAGTCATACTTGTTTAAGGTCATAAAATTCAAACTATGGAAAGACAAAAGGTAAATTAAAGCCCTTCTCTTCAGCCCTGATTCTCTCTCCTCAAAAATAAGTACTATTGAAAGTGGGGGAAATATCAGAAACAGAAAGACAATACTGTATATCTCATATACGTGGAATCTAAAAACAGACACTTAACTAAAAAAAAAAAAACAGTGGAATGGTGGTGACCCAGGGCTGGGGGTGGGGGAAGGGTAGAGATGTTGTTTAAGGGTACATACTTGCCACTAGTAGATAAATAAGTCCTGAAGAGCTAAGGTACCGTAGAGTGATTATAGACAACAAAACTGTATCTTAAACATTAAACTTGCTAAGAGACTAGATCCTAATTGTGCCCACCACTAGAAGAAATGATAATTATGTGATGAGACAGAGGTGTTAGCTAATGCTACAATAGCAATTGTATTGCAAATAAATGTATCAACTCAGTGTGTTGTACACCTGAGACTTACACAATGCTGTACATGACCTCACTTACGCCATATTTTATCTTTTTTTTTTGTATTTGAGAGAATGGGGGTGGAGAGCAGACAGAGAGGGAGAGAGAGAATCTCAAACAGGCTCCCCGCTGAGCCTAGAGCCTGATGTGGGGCTACAATCCCACAACCCTGAGATCATGATCTGAGCTGAAATCAAGAGTCACTTAATCCACTCAGCCACCCAGGCACCTCTATATTTTATTTTAATAAAAAGTGGGGGAAATGCCTTTATGGAGGGCTGTGGGTTTATAATTTTCATTTATCACAGTACAGTGTCCTTCCTGCTACATCTCTGTATTCCCCGGGATAATAGATTGAGGGAAGTCTTGCCTCATGCAGAGGGTAGAAAAGTGCAACCTAAAACTTCAAGCAGAGATACAACTTGATAATATAAATGCTTTCAGAGCAGATTTGTTATTAAGGTGGGCTCTTAAGAAACATTGGGATGTTGAGATTGTCGAGGAAAAGCATCACAGCCCGCCATTCAGGCTTATAGTTGGTGGAAAGGTCTTGTCCAGAGTTCTCAAATTCTGTGGAAATTGGAAGGGAGCTCTTGACTAACAAGCCTTCCCCAGCACATGAGAGTTGCGTTATATGTGCTCTTTGGCTTCAAATCAATTTCTAAAGCTTGTACTTGACCCGAGGACTACTTATTTCCCAAGATATATATTAAGTCTGTTGATGTTGCCAAGCTTCCTGCCTCCTTTATATTATTTTTTCAAAAGTTTTCAAAAGCTTTTAAAGAAAAATAGGACAATTGGCTGATTAGCTAGAAAATGTGTGGGAAGTAATTCAATTTCACTAGTAATCAAATCCAAAAGAACATAAATAACAACGTACCACTTTTCATCATTCAGATTATTGGAGCATTCTCTTTTGCCTTTTGTTTCTTGAAGCTTTTTAAGAATGGTAATACTTGGTGTTGGCAAGCATACAGCCAAGGCAAGCACTCTGACACAATGCTGGCAAGAGTGAAATTGCTAGAATGAAAGAGTCATTTTGTTCACCGGTGTATTTCAAGCCCCTAGACCATGACTGCCTCAATAAAGTAGTAGGCACTCAATATTGTTGAACTAAATTATATTTCAAGTGAGTATAGACTTTCTAGAAAGCCCTTTTGGCAATATGCAACAAGAGCCTCAAATTATTCCTAACCTATGACCAAGGAATTTAACCTCTAGAACTTTTTCTTAGGGAAGTGCTCAGAGATGCAAACAGAGATTTGTATAGAAAAATCACAGGGGCGTCTGGGTGGCTCAGTTGGTTAAGCATCTGCCTTCGGCTCAGGTCATGGTCTCTGGGTCCTGGGATAGAGCCCTGCGTTGGGCTCCTTGCTCAGCTGGGGAGTCTGCCTCTCTCTCTCCTCCCTGCTCATGCTCTCTCTCGATATCTCTCTCTCTCAAATAAATAAAATCTTTAAAAAAAACAGAAAAGAAAAATCACAAAGCATGATAGATGGTAGCAAAAACTGGAAACCACCTAAGTGTTCAAAGATGCTCACCATCTCACTCAGAGTAAAAACCCAAAGTCCTTGGGGCGCCTGGGTGGTGCAGCCGTTAAGGGTCTGCCTTCGGCTCAGGGTGTGATCCCGGCGTTATGGGATCGAGCCCCACATCGGGCTCCTCCGCTATGAGCCTGCTTCTTCCTCTCCCACTCCCCCTGCTTGTGTTCCCTCTCTCGCTGGCTGTCTCTGTCAAATAAATAAAATCTTTAAAAAACAACAACAACAACAAACCCAAAGTCCTTACAGCAGCTTGCAAGGCCCCACAGGATTCACACCACCCACCCTATCCTTACCTTTAGGACTTTAGCACCTCATTTCCCAATTCCTTCCCTGGTCACTCAATTTCCAGCCCCAGTCATGTTCTTGCTGGCCCTGGAAGAACCAGGCATGTTTCCAGTTCAGGGACTCTGTACTTGTGATTCCTTTTGCTGGAATGTTCTTGCCCTAATATCCTCATGGATCATTCCTTCACTGCTTTCAAATTTTGAAACATCCCCCCCCGCCCCACCTCTCCATCCCCCTTCTTGGCTTTATTTTTCTCCATCGCATTTACTGCTTCCTAATATACAATATCCTTTACTCACTTTTTTGGTTATCTCCTTAAACTTGAATGTGAGCCACACAAGAAGAGAAATTTTATTTCCTTCCCTACCATATCCCCTGTACTTAGAATAGTGGCTGATGCATAGCAGGTGCTCAATAAATATTTGTGGACTTGATTTGAATATGGAAACCCACTGTGTGAAACATACATGCACAGACAAGACATGAAGGAAATATACATAATAGTTAATGACAACTGCGCTTCTGCCACCGCCGTGGGCGCCTCATGGTTCCCGGAGTGGTGGTGTCCCCGTCCAGATGTCTGCACTATGCCCGGTGACCTTCCGAAGGTGCACTGTGCAGTGACTCCAACGTGGAGCTGAGCCAGTACCGGGACCCACCCTTCCGGGGTGACAATGAAGAACAGGAAAAATTACTAAAGAAGAGATGTAGGTTCGATGCGAGAAAACTTCCCGTTTACACCACTGAAGGACACATCTATGAATTCTTCAGCAAAAGTGGCAGCATAAAGAAAATCGTGATGGGCCCGGATAAGATGAAGAGAACAGCATGTGGGTTCTGCTTTGTGGAGGCCCATTCAAGAGCAGGTGCAGAAAATGCTGTGGGGTACAGACATGGAACTCATCTGGGTGACCGGATCATTCACACAGACTGGGACCCAGGCTTTAAGGAGGACAAGCGGTATGGCCGTGGGCAATCTGGGGACCAAGTAGGAGATGAGTATCAGCAGGACAATGATGCAGGGGGCGGGGGGGTGTGGAGGCTTTGGAAAACTGGCCCCAAACCAGTGAGTGGCGAGAGCCCCATCATGAAAACTCACTCCTGCGGCCTGTTGAATTTGCCGGGCATTACCCAGGTTCTGCAAAGCTGCCCGCTTTTACCACGCTTTTTAATTTTTTTCAAGAAATCTCTGCACTCAAGGTGGGGCTTGAACTCACGACCCCGAGATCAAGAGTTCCTAGCTCCATGGGCTAAGCCAGCCAGGTACCCCCACCATGCTTTGTTCAAGGTCTTTACTGAGCTGGAAGCCTTTTCATGGTTATCCTATTAAGGGACAGAATCCAAAAGAAAGCCTTTAATTCTATAGTCTTAGAATCTTGGCCACGTGTCAAGTTACCAGAATGATTTTATGTTACCAGGTTGCGTTCCGTGGTAACAGATTTGATCTCTAATGTTGATCTATCAGCCCCAAAACACCACACTTCTTCTAGGAAAATGGAAAATTAAAAAAAAAATTGATAGTAGATTCATGGTCTACATTGGGGCCTGGAGTTATTATTTAAACATTTGTAAGTTTACAGAAGATACAATGTAATAAATGGGGTTTTGCTATGTTGTACGGCTTTGCTCTAAATTGGTAGCTGTTTGACAGCTGACTTTGCTTTCTGTGTTGAGTTCTCATCTCTAAAGGCAAACTTGGGAGTCAAGGGAACTTCCTAACTTGGTGCAAAAGCAAGCCTCAGACTGTCCCAGGGGAGACTGCCGGCTCATGTGTTTCATGTATTAGGACTTGAAAAGTATTGACTGTATGCATTTTTCAAAAGATGTGTTTTAATTAAAGCTACCAAAAAGGGGTTTATGCATCAGACTGATGAGTTTCCAGAGTGATCTTAGGAATGGACTGGGTTTCAAAAGAGCTTGAAGATCAAGAGAACACTTAACCAGAAGAATCAGAATTGCTTCCCTCAGGAAATGTGTTTTGGCCAATTCTTTTTTTTTTTTTAAAGATTTTATTTATTTATGTGACGGAGAGACAGCCAGCGAGAGAGGGAGCACAGCAGGGGAGTGGGAGAGGAAGAAGCAGGCTCCCAGCGGAGGAGCCCGATGTGGGACTCAATCCCCGAACGCGAGATCACGCCCTGAGCCGAAGGCAGACGCTTAACGACTGCGCTACTCAGGCGCCCCTCGGCCAATTCTTATATTGAAGCCTGTCTTGTTCCCCCCCCCTCCATTGTGCTTACCGAGTTCTGGAGCCTTGATAGTGAAGGGATGACCTCTACAGAGAAGGGGGTCTACAAAACTTATTTTGCCTTTGTAAGGCACAAGGTGATTTCTCTAATATATGTGAACTCTTGCTCATTTAAACTGGTAGCCTAATAGAATTTTCCCTGACACAAGTGACATTTTTTTCATCTAGTAGCAGAGCATCTCCTAACTTCCACTGTGGAAGTTGGGGCTTAGGTATGTGTCTCCATGTGAGCCCCTTACACATTATGGTAAGTATAGGTTCTCTCATTGAGTTCAAGCTGATTATTTGGATTTTGAAGAGCTGTGTCTATTTGGCTTAGGATCCCTCCTCTACTTCTCCCATTCCCTGCACAGAGAATTTTTGCCCCAAGCCCTTTCTTGGGGGAGTGGGGAGATGGTGTGTCATCCAAGGAGGGGGGATACAGGGGAAAGAGCAAACTTGCAGAAGGGAACTTGCATTCAGATGGGGGTTGTGTCTTAAAGTGTGATTCATGGACCAGCAGGGTACGCATCACCTGGGAACTTGTTAGAAATGTCCCATCTTTGGGGCGCCTGGGGGGCTCAGTCAGGGAAGCATCTGCCTTCGGCGCAGGTCATGATCCTGGGGTCCTGGGATCAAGCCCTGCATCGTTGGGCTCCCTGCTCAGCTGGGGGGGGGGCTGTTCACCTTCTCCCTCTGCCCTTTCCCCACCCCCGTACCCCCCGCACCCCTGCTCATGCTCCCTCACTCTCCCTTGTGCTCTCTCTCTCTCAAATAAATGAATAAAATCTTTAAAAAAAAAAAAAGGAAGAAAGAAATGCCCCATCTCTGGCGGTGGCCCAGAACTACTGAATCCGAGTCTCCAATTTTAACAAGACGCCCACATGAGTCACGTGCGCTTTAACGTTTAAAAAGCACAGGCATTAGGAAAATCTTGGTGGAGACATCCAGCAATGCGTCCAGTTGGATATTTGGGCTTGGAGCTCAGGCTAGAGGTCTGCAATGGAGAGATAAAGAGAGGAGAAACCAGCCGGTGAGGGGATCACCAGGGAGACTGGAGAGCAGAGGTCTCGCCAAGGCTCATTGTACACTGTGCTAAACCGAGGTTGAAACCTGTTGGCCCTGGTGATTAGAGCTGTCTCGGATGCACGTTTATTTGACCTTCACCTTATGTTAATTTTTAAAATACTAAATGGAAACATTTAAAAATATTAAATATAAACACCAAAAGATTTTTACGTAAACCCGTATTTCGGACTTCTTGCGAAGAGAGAGATGGTTGGAGCTGACTGGCAGCTTGCCTGCAGTTTTCCTTTCTGTATCACCCCCCACCGACGCTGAGACCAAATACCAGTTGTCTTTTATCATAGTTGCTGTGTTTCTATTAATAGTGAAGAAGAGAATCAAATGTTTTTTGTACTCATGACTATAAAAAATGAAGAGAAGTGGGTTGTTTCCTTTTTTAAAAAAAGATTTTATTTATTTATTTGTCAGAGAGAAAGAGCACAAGCAGGAGGTGGGCGTGGGGGGAGGGGCAGAGGGATAGGGAGAAACAGACTCCCTGCTGAGAAGGGAGCCCCACGGGGTTGGGGGGGGTCATCCCAGGACCCTGGGATCAGGACCTGAGCTGAAGGAAGCCACTTAACCTACTGAGCCACCTAGGTGCCCTAAGGGTTACTGTTTCTTAAAAAAAGCGGGGGGGGGGAGGCATATTTCTTTGTGAATTGCAGCCATACTCCACTGTCATGCACCCACCATCCTCCCATCACGCATCCCTATTATTTGCCAGGCATCTATAGGGGGTTAGCCGGTTGTGGAGAGAAAGAGAGGGCCAGGATGGAATGTGGGGGAAGATTACCACGGTAAGGATAGGTAGAGAAAGAGGAACCCACGAAAGAGATTGAGAAGAACTGGGAGAATGCGGTCCCACCGAAGCGAAAAGAGGAGAGGTTCACCAGCAAGGAAGCAGACTAAGGAGTAAATTGGCCGAGGCCATTAACAAACCCCAGGTCACCTCAGCCAGAGTCCTTTTAGTGTTGCTTCAGGAGGGAGGAAGCCTGGTTCCAGTGGCCTCAAGAGTGGGTGGGCTATGAGGGTCGGAGAGATCTCGCTCTCAAATAATACGCTTTAGAAGCTTGCCTGCAGGGAGCGGGATGGAAGACGGGGGAAGTTGGATTTCTTGG
The DNA here is from genome assembly GCF_002007445.2 of Ailuropoda melanoleuca. NCBI lineage: Eukaryota > Metazoa > Chordata > Mammalia > Carnivora > Ursidae > Ailuropoda > Ailuropoda melanoleuca. The sequence continues at coordinate 83,578,040 of NC_048238.1, read as the reverse complement.
TTTGATTTGTTTTCCCTAAAGCGTAATAGACTTAGGCCAGCAGCGCCCATGGCCAGCCAAAGCGCAGAGGCTGAAAATACAGGAGGGGGGATATTCACCAATCGTGGGGCAGGAAGTGAGACAGGAGACCTTGAAATCAAAAGGACAGGCACAGGGATGTGCCTTGTCCTTTAAGAGGGGAGGGAGAGATGTGGGGACCTCAAGGTTGAGGGAATTTACACCTGATGGCCTCAGTGTTTTCCATGAAGTAGGAGGGCAAGGTCAGCTGCTGGGGGAGTCGAGGAGGGAGGGGGAGGGGAAGAGCAGGGACTTGAGCGCTGGCCAAGGTTAATATTTTCTCCATTCCCTCCATAGGGGCTTTTAGAGACAGGAAGAAACAGGAGAAATACAGGCATTATGTTGCCTAGGAAACTCAGTGGCTTGCTAAAGCAACAGTAGGGTTGTTTTTAATCCTATTAACCCATTCTTACCCATTGTCACATAAAAGAGGACCGGTGAATAGGGTCTGAAACAGAATCCTGTGTCTCAAGGCACACAGAGGCATCCTTCTTTAGCATAGGGAAAATATGGGGCCACGAGTAGCCCTGGGGCAAGAGACTTAAATAAAATGGGAGCAATCATCAAACAAGTGGCAGGTATAGGGTACCAAAGATAGATTTTCCCTATCTCCTTTTGCTTGTGTGTAAACACACACACACACACACACACACACACACACACACACACACTCCATACCTCAGCATGTATGTATATGTGATCCCACTATTCCACCTGGAAATATCTAGGGTTAAAATTCGGGAATTATTCCTTCTTTTATTTGTGTGCAGGGCAGGATAATCTCATTAACTGTGGCTTTGCTAAATAAAATTGATTTTTCTCTCCGCTGCTCAATCTTGCCACAAAGGGGGGCCAGGGCTGGTGACAAGGCGGTCTGGACTTGAATTGCCTGAGGAGGAGAGTGAAGAGGGCTTGGCTTCCATAGAGCCCAGGTTAGGGAGAGCCTGCGGCTGGGTTGTCTGAGAGTGGTGGCCTTTTGGGGTGGAAGGAGTGGTGTGTGGGCCAGCCCTGGCGAGTGCTGGATCCCCCAATTCTGAGCACATATTAGAGAGGGGGGCAGAGTCCCAGAGTGTCTGGGATCTACGCCCTTCCGCCCTCTAGAAGCCCAGAACAGGAGATGTATACATTTTACTGAGGGAGTCTTTTCCTCCAGACTCAGTTGTCCCCCTCAAGTTCATCATTCTTGGTGACTTTAACATCCACATGGACGACCCATCCCATACCCTGGGCTTATACCTCCTTGACGGTCTTCAACTCCAACCAGGTTTTCTGTCTACCCTCCATTGGCCACCCTCCCTCTTGGTCACAACACTAGACCTTTTCACTAGAACTGGTGAAACCCAACTGTCCCCCTATTTCCTAGCTACACATGAACCACCAAAGATGGTAGCAGGAAGCACAGTACCCTACTGGCTGGTCTCACTTGAAAAAAATTTTGTTTTTGGAAAAGAAGAAGTAAAGCTTTTTTTTCATGGATTCCATGCTCATTTATACAGGAAATCCAATGGATTCTACAAAGAAGCTACTAGAACTAATGAATGAGTCTAGCAAGGTTGAAGGATATAAGGTAGACACAGAAGTATCAATTTTAGTTCTAGATAATAGCAATGAACAATCAAAATTGAAATGAAAAAGATGCCATTTTTAGTAGCAAAAAAAGATTTAGATTTAGAGACAAAAAGGTGCACATGATACACAATTCCATTGATATAAATCTCCAGAAAATGCGATCTAATCTATGGTGACAGAAAACCCATCAGTGGTGACCTGGGAACAGGGGACAGGGAAGGACGCACCTGAAACTTTTTGAGCATAATTCACAAATGGACAATGCTGTCCAACAATGATACCACACTGTCACAGTGCTCCCTCCCTCGCTCTCTCATGCGTTATCGTACCACTCCCCTGCTTTGCAGACCTCCAGTATCGCCTCTTTGCTTTCATTCACAACTGATGACCTTGCACTTTCATTAGGAAAACAGAAGCAATTAGGTGGAAACTCCCTTATCTTCCCGCCACCAAACCCACTACCCTCTGTGTGTGTCTGTGTTCTCTGTTTTCCTTCTTGGTGCAATGCAGAGAACGTTCTTCCTCCTGTCAATGGAGTCCCCCTTGGGCTCTGCATCCATTTGCCTGGTGTACCGTCAAGACCTTGGCACCCAGTTATCTGTCCTCTCTCCTGCATATTAATATCATCCTGTCTGCTTGATCATGCCAGTGTGCAGTAGACATGCTCTAGTGTTTCTCCTCTTTTAATGTGACCCTCCCACCTTGGCCCCAGCTCTTCCTTCTAGCTGCTGCTCCTTTTATCTGCTTCCTTTATCTCCATACGTCTCAGAAGGCTCATCTATCTGCACTACTGTCTCTGCATCCTTGACTCCCTGTCTACTTGCTCCGTGGGCCTTGGTTCCGCCTCCCTTCCCCTGCCTCCATCACTCCTTCAGGAGCATTTTTATCTATGCTCCCAATCCCAGGGACATTTTTGTAACCCTGTCTTTGTTTCTCAACAGCATTTGACGCAGTTCATCAGTGCACCTTGAGTTCATTTCCTTACGGGGTTTCTGGGATACATATTCTGGGTTTTTTTTTTTTCTCCTTTTCTCACGGGCTACTTCTCAGCTTGGTTTCCCATTCTTACCTCTTTTTAAAAAAATATTTAATTTATTTATTTGAGAGCGAGAGTGAGGAGCACAAGCAGGGGGGAGGGGCAGAAGGAGAAGCAGACTCCCTGCTGAGCAGGGAGCCCTTGATGTGGGGCTTGATCCCAGGACCCTGACATCAGGACCTGAGCTGAAGGCAGACACTTCACTGACTGAGTCACCCAGGCGCCCCATTATTACCTTTTTTATCAGACTTTTAAGTGTTGGGGGGCCCCGAGCATGTCCCGGGCCAGCATCTGTTCCCACTCTCTAGCTAAGTGATTTCATCTGTTCTTATGGCTTAAAATGTTATTCATATGCTTATGACTCATATATTAAAACTACTTACCCTTGACCTACGCCTAGATTTCAGACTCCTGTGTATGATTAGACACACCCGATGTCAAAAGGCGTTAGCATCTTTGCGTGTCCCAAACAGACCTTTTTATTTCATCCCTGTATTAGTGTTCAGTGGTAAGAAACAGAAATTGTTTAGTACTTTTGAAAAAGGAACTTAATACCAGGAATTAAATGTTGACAAAATCACTGGGAGAACTGGAGGAGCAAGACTTCAAGAATGACTCTCAGGGCTCTACCACTAAATATGTCCATCAGGGGTACCATGACCTCTGCCCCAGTTAGGGAAGTGGGCCATCTGGAAGCTTCTATCAGGATCATCAAGAACATATCACCATAGCTGCAATCCCGGGAAGCTGAGATAGAGGAACGTGGAGTTGGGTGGCCACCATTATTGCAACTGTCTCTTGACCACCACTTCTCTCTCTCTCCTCAAATGCACGTGCGCAACACACACACACACACACACACACCAGCTAATACATAACACTTTGTATGTGCAAGGCACTATTCTACGTTCTGTTCGTATATTATCCCCATTTTACAGGCAAGTAAACTGGGATTGAGGTTCGGTAAGTTACCAAAGATGATACACATGGTGAGTTGTACATGCGGTTATCTGCCCTGCTTTTACCTGCGAACATTTCCTTTGTCAGTTTCTTTTGCACGCGAAACATATTCTCAAGAACTTGGTGCCCATGGCTGTTTATCCCCCATGTTAATACCATCCTCTCTACTTGAGCAATTTTAGCTATATCTAAAATTCTTCATAAATATCATTTTAAAGACTGCATAATACCATCATGTGCGTTAACCAACCATAACTTAATCGTTCCCTTATTTGCATATTTAGGCTTATTTCCATTTTTTTAACGAATGATAACTGCAACGAGTGTTATGTATACAAGTTATTGCTTATTTCTGATTATTTCCTTAGGACAAACTCCTTAAAATTCAACTCCTAGGTCAAAGGCTATAATGATTTCTAAAAATAGAATTATTGGGTCAGAGGTTGTGAATATTTAAAAAAATTTTTAAATTTTAATTCAATTAATTAACGTATGATGAATTATTGGATTCAGAGGTACAGGTCTATGATTCAACAGTCTTATGTAATACCCAGTCCTCATTCCATCACATGCCCTCCTTAATGTCCATCACCCAGTTACCCCATCTTTCCACCCCCTCCCCTCCAGCAGCCCTCAGTTTGTTTCCTATGATTGAGAGTCTCTTATGGTTTGTCTCCCTCTCTGGTTTTGTCTTGTTTTATTTTTTCCTCTCTTCCCCTATGATGCTCTGTTTTGTTTCTTAAAGTCCACATATCGGTGAGATCATATGATAATTGTCTTTCTCTGATTGACTTATTTCGCTCAGCATAATACCCTCTAGTTCCAGCCACGTCATTGCAAACAGAGGTTGTGAATATTTTTAATGCATTTGGTGTGATGGTTGATTTTTATGGGTGAATCTGACAGGGCCGCGAGGTGTCCAGAATTTTTTCTCTTTTTTAATTGTTTTATTTTAATTCCAATACAGTTAACATACAGCATCATAGGGGTGCCTGGGTGTCTCAGTTGTTAAGCGTCTGCCTTCAGCTCAGGGCATGATCCCGGCGTCATGGGATCGAGCCCCACATCAGGCTCTTCCGCTAGGAGCCTGCTTCTTCCTCTCCCACTCCCCCTGCTTGTGTCCCCTCTCTCGCTGGCTGTCTCTCTCTCTGTCAAATAAATAAATACAATCTTAAAAAAAAAACAAAAAGCCCACAAAAAACACAGCTTTATATTAATTTCAGGTGTACAATGTAGTGATTAAACAATTCTTTTTTTTTAAGATTTTTTATTTATTTGACAGAGAGAGAGCGCACAAGCAGGGGGCGCGGCAGGAAGAGGGAGAGGGAGAATCAGGGTCCCCGCTGAGCAGAGAGCCTGACGTGGGGCTCAATCCCAGGACCCTGGGATCATCACCTGAGCCGAAGGTAGATGCTTAACCGACTGAGTCACCCAGGTGCCTCAAGATGAGTGTACTCTCAATCCCCAGCACCTGTTTCTTCCATCCCCCACCCACCTCCCCTCTGGTGACCATCTGTTTGTTCTCTAGAGTTAAGAGTCTGTTTCTCAGTTTGTCTCTCTTTTCCCCCCCTTTGCTTGTTTGTTTTGTTTCTTAAATTCCATATATGAGTGAATTCATATGGTTTTTGTCTTTCTCTGACTTACTTCGCTTAGCGTAATACCCTCTAGCTCCGTGCATGACAAGATTTCATTCTTTTTTATGGCTGCACACTATTCCATTGTATGTGTATATACACGTCATCCTTATCCATTCCTCTACGGACGGACACTTGAGCTGCTTCCATAATTTAGCTATTGTAGACAATGCTGCAGTAAATATAGGGCTGCACATATCCGTTTGAATTACTGTTTTGTATTTTGGGGGTAAATACCCAGTAATGCCATTACTGGATCATAGGGTAGCTCTATTTTTAACTTTTTGAGGACTCTCCATACTGTTTTCCACAGTGGCTGTACCAGCTTGCATTCCCGTGAGGTACCCAGATGAAACATTATTTCTGGGTGTGTCTGTGAGGGTGTTTCTAGATGAGATCAGTATTTGAATCCATGGACTCACCACCTCCCTGCCTGCTTGCTTGAGCTGGGGCACGGGTCTCTTCCTGCCCTTGGACTGGGATTTACACCGTCAGCGCTCTGGGTTCTCAAGCCTTTGGACTCCACCTGGGATTACACTTCTGGCTCTCCTGGGTTTCCAGCTTGCAGATGGCAGACTGTGGGACTTCAGCCTCCATAATTGTGTGAGCCAATTCCTATAATAAATCTTCTTTTATATAGTTCTCCTACTGGCCCTGTTTCCCTGGAGACCCCTGACTGATACACTTTAACTAGTGAAACCGGCTGTGTGTGAGAATTCTTGTCTCCCTGTGCCCTCCTCACCTATACCAAGCATGATAGTCTTTTCAAGTTTTTGCTTTAAGTATGTTCCATGCAATGTTTGCATTCTTATACTAAAAGAAAAAACATTCAGGGGCACCTGGCTGGCTCAGTCAATAGAGCACGTTACTCTTGATCTCTGGGTTGTGAGTTCGAGCCCCATGTTGGGTGTAGAGATGACTTAAAAATAAAATCTTTAAAAAAAAACAACCATTCATTTCCCCCCTGAAATTTGCACTTAACTGGGTGTCCTGTATTTTATCTGGTAACCCTCCCTGAGGTGGATATCTGAACCTTCTTTTTTTTTTTTTAAAGATTTTTAAAAATTTTTATGTAATCTCTACACCCAACGTGGGGCTCGAGCTTACAACCCCGACCTCTACTGACTGAGCCAGCCAGATGCTCCGAAATGTTCTTTTTTGAGGCAATCCTTCACTGTGAGTCAGGAAGGCAAGACCTCACCTCCTACCATGAAACACCAAGGGAAGCGCATAGTGTGTCTTCACATGCCCTGGGCAGTTAGGCACCACTAGGGACCCGGGGTCTCACCAAAGACTTTGGATCTTGAGAGACTTACACAGCTAGTGGCCGGGTTTGTATTCATTCATGGAGCCTGCGTCTAGCAGAGGCCCTAGCAGCCAGCAGGAGGTCAGTGGAGTCCAGAGGCAGCAGTGATTTCTGGTGATGATATCTAGAAAGGTTAGACGGAGCTTTTGCCAGTAGTGACATACTAACCGAGCCAGTCCTATGGCATGACCTTCACTGGGCACCCACTCCTGCTCAGCTTCACTTGCTTCCTAGCCATTTCCCTAGGCTGGTTCACCTGCCTTCTGGTTGATTCTGTGAAATACTCAATAATCAGCTTAATTCAGCCTGAGTCCGTTTCTGTTGTTTATAATCAAGAACATTGACTGTTGTATAAATACCAGCCCAGAGAGACCAGAGAAAAGTTGAAATCATGATAAGATAGTTCCAAAAAAATTTTTGTATCCCTAAAAATGGTTCTTATTACTTTCTAAAAGATATTCTCCCGGGGCGCCCGGCTGGCTCAGTAGGTGAGGCACACAACTCTTGATCTCCAGGTCGTGAATTCAAGCCCCACATTGGGCATAGAGCTTACTTTAAAAACAATAAATAAAATATTGTCACAACTTAAAAAAAAAAAAAATATATATATATATATATATATATAAAAGAGGGACACCGGGGTGTCTCAGTCGGTTAAGTCTCTGACTCTTGATCTCAGCTCAGGTCTTGATCTCAGGGTTGTGAGTTCAAGCCCTCGGTTGGGCTCCACGCTGGGCAAGGAACCTACTTTAAAAAAAAAGTGGGGGGGGTGCCTGAGTGGCGCAGTCGTTAAGGGTCTGCCTTCGGCTCAGGGCGTGATCCCGGCGTTATGGGATCGAGCCCCACATCAGGCTCCTCTGCTATGAGCCTGCTTCTTCCTCTCCCACTCCCCCTGCTTGTGTTCCCTCTCTCGCTGGCTGTCTCTCTCTCTGTCAAATAAATAAATAAATAATCTTAAAAAAAGAAGGTATACTCCCAACAAAATGATTGTCCCTTGAAGGATAGATTTGGAATTTCCCCAAACAAGCACTAGATGGTGCTATGAGGTAGCATAGTCCTGGTGGCAGGTGCCTGAATAACCAGGTTGAAGACTCTCCACCCCCAAGGGCACCGGCAACAGGAAGAGCTAATGTTAACTGAGTGCCTAATATGTACTGGAAACTTCTTTTTTATAGCACAAACTCATTCCTACCAACCAATGAAGCAGGTACTTCGATTACCCATATTTTGCAGAAGACACGAAGGCGTGTTCAGGTTAGGTAACCCATCTAAGATCAGAAAAATTAGTTAGCGATGAAGATAAGATTTGAACTCAAGAAGTCTGGCCCCAGAGCCTGTCAACTTACACCATACGCTTTACTACCTTTCATAATTCTGCTATAGCTGCCATTGACCAATCGCTTACTCTGAGCCAGGTTCCGGGCCAGGCATTTTGCATAATGAGATCATCATCACCATTTTACAGATGAGGGAACTGAGGCCCAGAGAGGCTAAGTCACTCGTTCGTGTTCCACAGACAAGGACAAGTCCAGAAGCATTTGTAAATGTAATTCCATCATGTTACCAAAGAAGTAAATTAAATAAAAATAATACTTGCCACTTGAGGGAGTCATTCCACTTTGAAGAGAGGGAAAAATAGAGTTTGAAACTGGTTGGCATGGTAAGCCATTCCTTTTCCATTCAGCTTTTCAGGCAAGGGTGGCCAAAACACCCTCGCTCTACAAGCTAGAGATGGCATGACATCTAAGGGCATAACTGGAGCCTGGTTCATTTCAGCTCTTGCATTGCTCATTATGAGGGCGTTGTCTGATGATCCAAGCACTTGGTGAATTACGCTGCCCCCAAATGGTGTAACTTAGGTGGGCTTCAGGAAGGAGCCAACCTTCCTGACAAAATGAGGGTCGTATTTATCTGGAAGAGTAACCGATATAAAGAGCTAAGAACCTAATAGCTCAATCGTGGAAGGAGCCGAGATGCCCTTCAACAGACGACTGGATAAAGAAGCTGTGGTCCATATATACAATGGAATATTACTCAGCTATCAGAAAGAACGATTACCCAACATTTGCAGCAACATGGACGGGACTGGAGGAGATTATGCTAAGTGAAATTAATCAAGCAGAGAAAGACAAATATCATATGGTTTCACTCATTTATGGAACATAAGAAATAGCAGGAAGATCGGTAGAAGAAGGAAGGGAAGAGTGGGGGGGGTAAAGAGAAGTGGGAATGAACCATGAGAGACTGTGGACTCTGGGAAACAAACTGAGGGCTTCAGAGGGGAGGGGGGTGGGGGAATGGGATAGGCCAGTGATGGGTATTAAGGAAGACATGTATTGCATGGAGCACTGGGTGTTATACGCAAATAATGAATCATGGAACACTACATCAAAAACTAAGGATATACTGGGGCGCCTGGGTGGCACAGCGGTAAAGCGCCTGCCTTCGGCTCAGGGCGTGATCCCGGCGTTATGGGATCAAGCCCCACATCAGGCTCCTCTGCTGTGAGCCTGCTTCTTCCTCTCCCACTCCCCCTGCTTGTGTTCCCTCTCTCGCTGGCTGTCTCTATCTCTGTCAAATAAATAAATAAAATCTNTCTTTAAAAAAAAAACTAAGGATATACTGTATGGTGACAAACATAACATAATAAAAATTATTATATATAAAAAAAGAACCTTTGGGTCAGAGGAGTAATGCTATCAAAATATATTACAAAACCACAGCATTTAAAACAGGATGATAGTTCCAGAACAAGATAAAACCTAGAGAAATAGGGGGGCACCTGGGTGGCTCAGTCATTGGACGTCTGCCTTCAGCTCAGGGCGTGATCCCAGAGCTGGGATCGAGCCCCACATCAGGCTCCTCTGCTGGGAGCCTGCTTCTTCCTCTCTCACTCCCCCTGCTTGTGTTCCCTCTCTCGCTGGCTGTCTCTATCTCTGTCAAATAAATAAATAAAATCTTCAAAAAAAAAAAAACCTAGAGAAATAAGCCCATAGGACTGAGTTTCTCAGAAATGCCCATGCTGCCTCTCAGCCCCTCTTGGCACTGGTCTTTGGTCCTACCTTGGGAGCGGGAGCCTGGGTGTTTGGGGACATCTTGCTCAGTCATATGATTCTTTCCCATGGGCTTGATTTTGCACTGAGCCGTTGGACAAAATTCTGTGCTGTCCCAGGGAATAAAGCTGTTCCGCACCAAGGCACGGAGCTCTGTGCCTGGACCCGTTCGCATCCACACAGCAGGGCCTGGCTTGTACCCCCTGGCGCCTGAAGCTTTTCAGTGCTCTCAGGAGGCAGCATCAGAGAAAGACATCCTGAATTTAAGAGGCTTGACACCCTTCTCCAGGGAAGCCCTGCAGACCTGAGCCAAAAGGCTGGTGTGCATTTGTTTACTGTGTAAGCAAGAGGAGAAGAATGTCTGATGTATAGTGGACCTTGTACAGAACAAATACTAGTTTTGAGAAACAGAAGATAGTGTAATAGTGATGCAAGATGGGACAAATCAGTGGAATGGAATAGACAGCCTAGAAAATAAACAAAATAAAAATATGTGCATATGTACATATGTATACATAAATACACAGGAATTTTTAAGGTAAAGGAAAGATCACAAATCAGTGGGAAAGGGAAAGGTTATTGAATAAACAGTGGTAGAATGATTTGCGATTTGGGAAAAATAATCACATCCTCACTGAGCTAAATTCTGCGTGTATAAAAGACAAATTTGTAAAAGGACAAAAATGAGATTATCCATCTGATTCCTGGATGGGGAAGTGCTTTCTAGACAGACATGATGGAAGAGATCATTAAGGGAGAAATTGATTAGTATGTTTACATAAAAGCGAAGCCTTCTGGACATTAAGAAACAGCGTGAACAAAAGGCAAGCCCCCTACCCCTGAAAATTCTTACAATAACTATTGAAGACAATTGATAAAGAGATGATGCACCTCAATAGGAAAGACACAGGGGCTCCTGGCTGGTTCAGTCGGAAGAGCGTGCAGTTCTTGATCTTGGATCGTGAGTTTGAGCCCCATGTTGGGTGTAAAGATTACTTAAATAAATAAATACACTTAAAATTTTTTAAAAAATAGTAAAGACACTAAACGAGCAAAAGACAAATGGACAAAGAACTGAATGGATGAGTCACATATGAAGAAATACAAATGTGTTATGGAATAGTATCAAACTTTGACGTCACTCGAAATTGCAAAATGACAGCTGAAACTAAGGCAGCCTATTTCACCCATCAAATCAGCAAAGATGTTCTAAAAATCATAAGTCCCAACATTATAAAGCACTCTCATGTGCTGATGAATGAAACAAATCGGTCTGGCCTTTCTGGATAGCAATTCGGCCCAGATGCTTCAAGAGCTGTCTTTTGTCCTGGGAATTCCATGTCTAGGAATTTATTTTAAGGAAATAGTACTACAGATAGCAATTTTTGTACAAAGACATTCGTTTCAGCCCTGGGAATAACCTGAGGAGAACCATTAGGAGTGTGGTTAAATAAATCATGGGACGGCCATGCAATAGAATATTGTGCAGCTATCAAAAATGATATTTACAAAAAACTTAAAGCCGCAGGGAAACGTACAATAATAAACCAGATAATCCAGATGAAATGGAAACATTCCCAGAAACACACATATTACCAAACTGACTCAAGAAGAAACAGAAAAGTTGAACAGACCGATACCAAGTAAAGAGATATTAATCAATAATTAAAAACCTCCCCTTGTCACTCAGGCTACTCCTACTCTAGGTCTGCATTTTTTATAAAGAAAAGTCAGTTTTCAGTGAAACAAAAAACTATATAGATAGTTCGAGGTTCAGCTTCTGGACCAAGGAAACACTGGAAGTAGAAAAGATTTGTCTTCACTTCCCTCTTTACATGCTTTTTTTTTTTTTAAAGATTTTATTTATTTATTTGACAGAGACACAGCCAGCGAGAGAGGGAACACAGGCAGGGGTAGCAGGAGAGGAAGAAGCAGGCTCCCAGTGGATGAGCCTGATGTGGGGCTCTATCCCAGGACTCTGGGACCACGCCCTGAGCCGAAGGCAGATGCTTAACGACTGAGCCACCTAGGCGCCCTGGGAGACAGAATCCTAAGCAGGCTCCCCACTGAGCGCAGGGCCCAACATGGGGCTCAAGCCCAAGACCCCGAGATCATGATGTGAGCTGAAATCGAGAGTCAGGTGCTTAACCGACTGAGCCACCCAGGCGCCCCTTTATATGTTTTGCACAGGCACTCTTTTCCTCTTTCTGGTGATATCATCACTTTGCCCTCTAGCCTCCTGGTATTGTCACTTTCCCCTCTAGCAAAATTTTCTCTAAGGCAAAGAGCAAGTAAATGAATCTCTACTCAATCCTACTTGGTTGATAACATACTTTTCCTAGGAATATTTGCATCTTGATAGAGGCCAAGGCCTTAGCCTACAGAATGAATTCCTAAATGGACTGGCATTCAAGGCCATTCCCTACCTCCTCTCGCCAGTCTATCAGACTAGCCGCCCCCCCACCCCTTGCAAGCTGAGTGATGGTATCTTGCTCTGCCAGCCGAATGGATTTCCTGGCTGTATTCCCCCGAGTACCTTACCTGTGCTCTGTTTTCTCAGGATTTCCACTTGGATCTCTTCTTGCCCACCTACCTATTCAATACTTACCCATCCTTTGGGACCACCTAAATCCCACATCCCTACCTGAATTCTTCTTTCATTTATTCATTAATTCAACAACCATTTCATGGGCATTTGCTATCTTCCTGGCACCATTTCAGCCATAGGAGATACATAGAGCAGTGGCTAAATCACACATGGGCCTGGCCTCATGGAACTTAGTATACTGGGAATGGCTGACACCAAACAAATAAACAAATACAGGTATGATTACAAAGTGTGGTATGTGCACTGAAGGAAAACAACTGGGTGCAGTGAGGGGCACCTGGGTGGCTCAGTTGGTTAAATGGCTGACTCTTGATTTTGGCTCAGGACATGATCTTGGGGTCGTGGGATCAAGCCCCACGTCGGGCTCTGTGCTCAGCGGGGAGTCTACTTGAGATTCTCTCTCTCCCTCTCCGTCCCTGCCCCCATATGCCTGCTTACTCTCTCTCTCTCAAATAAATAAATAAATCTTAAAAAAAGAACTGGGTGCAGTGAGAGAGAATACTGAAGTCAGGAGAAGCAGCTTCCCTGCATAACCCAGCTGTCCCTGACTTCTCCCTAATTCAAGCTCCTAAGGTTTGATTGTGTGAACCACTCCGACACTCACATATGTACTTGGCATCCTTCATACGCCAGCTCCTGTGCGATCGTATACTAAGTACCACTGACTGAGCAATTACTGAGCTGTGCACTTTACATACATGTTCACACTTAATCCTTTAAATGATTCTATGAGAGAAGTACCATTATTGTTCCCATTTTATAGAGGACATGACCGAGTCGCAGAGTGAGTCAGTTACTTTTCCAAGGTCATTCATTTAGTGAGGGGCAAACCTGGGTCTCAAACTCAAGCTGCTTGGTTCCTGAGTTCACCCACTTAACCACAGCCGTCTACTGTGCTCTGTGAGACGTGCACATGCATGTGTGCTGTGTGTGTGTTTGGGGAGGGGACAAAGTTCAAGAGATGGGCCTAGCTGGGGAGTTGGCCATGTTGCACTGATCCTTCTTGGTGCACAGGGTAAAGGGAAAGAAATCCAATCTGCTGGAAGTGGGGGAGCAGGGCGCCTGGGCAGTGGGGTTCACAAGACCCAGCAACAGTATTTGAGCTATATCTCGTCTGAATTTGGAATTTGCAGAGAAGGGGAAGAGAATGAGAAGCCTCGAGAACAGTCTGCCCAAAGGTACGGAAGTAGAAAGAACACGATGTGTTTGAGGAATGGACAGTCTGCACTTGACCCTGCTTGGGGCCAAGGCCTGGTCAGGAAATGCGGGAGGCTGGGTGGTGTTGACTTGTCTTCTTCCTTCCATTTTTGAAAATAAATGTCCTCTCTTCCCAGGGAAGAGCTTTCCATTTCTTCATTTTGCAAAGCAAAATTCTTCCTTTCAATGCAAAGCCTGGCGTTGGGGAGACGTGGACACAGGAGGTCACGTGCCACCCTTCTGCTTTCCAGAAGGTGAAACATGGTCATTGTAGGAAGAAGCACAATAAAACTGTTAAAAGCACATTCAATCTCTTACCAAAACTGGGAGACACAAGTATAGTGTTCTTTGTTCTGGGATAGTATAAAAATGGGAAATTTGTCTTCAAGCTAAAGATGAAAACATCACTAGCAAACCATCTCTGAGCTTCTTCAGCTCTTGCAAATCCTTTCAGTGACTTTATCCTAGAAAATCGACAGAATTTTTATTAACAGAACTGCTGTAGATGTTAGGGAAGGTGCTGTCCCACACCTCTACTGCTTGGTATCACCCATAGTTCCTGGAAGAGTGTTGAGCGCCAGTGAGATGCCTCAGTTTCCCCATCTGCAGAACAAGCATAGTGATAGCTGCTTCCTCATAGCATTGTTGGGAGAATAAACTGAGCTATTGGATGGAAATAAAGTTCTCAGCAGAGCCTGGTACATGGTAAGCCCCTCCCTCCTTCATGTAAATCCGATTATTGAGATCTATTGATTGTGTGTGGGCTTTTTGTTTTGTTTGGTTTGGTTTTGTCATGGTAAACTGGGAAAAGAGCTATTTGATGGGGGCAAAGGAGTCTTTCTGTTCCCAACACTCCTAGACGAAGACAACTTCTAAGGTCCATCCTCCTGAAGTTATTTCAACCATTATTGAACTTCAGAAAAGCCCCTAATCCGTCACCAAAATAACCCCCATTTCCCTTGGCTTGCTTCTTGATCCAGGGCAAACATAAATACCCTTCAAATCACTGGCTTCTTTCTTCATGGAAATCAGCCTATATAAACTTGAAACTGAACCAGCCACACCTTCTTGCTTCCTGCCCCCTTTTTCTTGGCCTCTGGAAGCATCCCACTGATTCTCAATACTGGTCTCAGCATTAACCCCCTCCTGGCTGCTCTAAGCTGATACACCTCATTAGCTATGGTCCTATAAAGCATAAAATGGTCAAGCTGGAAAGACCCTTAGATAACAATTCGTCACGCTCCTCTCCCTCATTTTACAAAGGAAATGTACCAGAAAGGGGGGAGGGGTGTGATTTTACCAAGGCCGCACATTGACTTTGTGACAGCACCATGCCTAGGGCCCCGAGGCTGTGCACATACAGCCCTGCGTTGGTACTTTGGGCTCTTGGGGCAGACCCCAGCGTTGACAGCAGTGTCAAAGTGATTGGCTAGTCACGTCTCCTGTCTATAAATTAAAATCAAGTCATGAGAGTGGCCAAGCGTGACCATGAACTATCCCATAGAGGCTTTTCAGGGCTCTCCACCTGACCCAGCGGCAGAGCTAGCCTGGGACAAAAGGAGGGTGAATTTGGGCATGTGTTCATCACACCTTTCCCTTCTCTCTGGAGTATTTGGCACCCATAAGCACAGCTCTGGAGAGCGATGATGCAGCCAGGGGGAGAAGATAGCCTGAGGAGCCTGAGGAGCCATCTTGCTCTTCTTACGGTGCCTAGTGCATGGTGGGCACCAATAAACATTTGTTGAACTGAGTTTCATATAGTTCTAAGGGGAAGTATTCATTGCAGTGTGGATGAGGATGTGTGAGGGACCATGCATTGAAAACACCCACAACAGCACATTCAAAATGAGGAGGGGAATCAAATGTCAGCCAGATGTTGGGGGAAGACACATTCATGCCTAGACTCCCAGAGAAAGGGATGAGCACAGTTCATTCTGATGTCAAGATTCCTCCACAGTACTGCCAAGGCCAGTGAAAGCATAGGTTGTCTGAAACGTAAGCACTAATCACTTTCATGGGGATTGTTGGACTTTTGGTTTTGTTTGGGTGGGTTTTGTATAGGCCTTTTTTTTTTAACCCATTAGTCTCATCATCAGAGAAAACAGCCCTCCTCCGACTTACCTTTACCCCATCCCTGGGGTTTCTGAGTTTTAGCAAAGGACGATTTAGGTAACATAAATGCAATTGCGAAGTATTAATAGTCATACCAACTCTTATGAGCAATAAGTGAAGGAGATTAAGTCGTGCAGTCTTCCAATTATAAAATAAACAAGTCATGGAGATGAAAACTGCAGTACAGGGAATATAGTCAATACTATTGTGGTAACGTGCTATGGTGACTGTGGTGACTACACTAGCGTGGTGAGCGTGTAATAACATATAGAATTGTGGAATCACTATGTCGTACACCAGAAACTAATATAACACTGTACGTCAACTCTACTTCAGTAATACATTTTTAAAAATTGCGATGTGTCAGTGAAAATGCAGGTACCCCTCAGTGTGTATACATATTTGTGGGTTTCACATGAGACATGAATGCAGAAATCTACTTGATCATTTTCTTAAATAACAGCTTTATTGAGATAGAATTCACAAACCATAAAGTTCATTCCTTTGAAGTGTATCATTCAGTGGTGTTTTAGAATATTCAAAGAGCTTTTCGGCTATCAGCACTATCTAATTCTGGAACATTCCATCACTCCAGATGGAAATCCTGTACCCGTAGCAGTCACCCTTCACTTTCTCCTCTTCCCCGCCCCACCCCGCCCCTGGCAACCACTAATCTGATTTCCATTTCTATGGACTTGACTATTCTGGACATTTCATACAAATGGAATCAGACAGTACATGGCCCCTCTGATTTCTATGTCATACCCCAGAAATGAACCTTTTATATTAGCCTCAGAGCACTTTTGTTTACGTCATCTCAGCAACAAGCACAGGCTAAGATGCCACTCGGGTCATGACAGGGGAGTTAGGAACGCACCCAGAGTAATGAAGACCTGAAAAGTTGTTATCCTGAGGGTCATCTCTCCCCCAGTCCAGATGGTGGAATCCTGGTATTGACCCCAGAGCAGGTGCTTACTGGGCAGTATGGTGTAGCCGAGACCTTCCAAATCTAACCCCACAGCCCCTCAGTGTGCATCCCCCAAGTCTGTCCCTCACCCGGCTCACACTATTAAGCAAATCGAGCTGCCCAGAACCTGTTATGGGGCAGTACAAAGGAACACAACCCCAAGATACAGGTTGATGGCCAAAGCATCCCGTCCATCCTCGTTGGCATAACAATCCAGACAGTCCCTAATCTCAAGTCAAGATCTAAAGCCACATTCTGCTTCTCCCTCTATCCTTTTAGGTAGATTTTTTGGTCATTGTTGAAAACATGGGAGGCTCAGAAAACCAGGGAACTGGCCCCGTGCTATCTGCCCTATCTCAGTATTCCCCAGGGGTAAGAATGCAACCTTTTCAGTGGCATTTGTTCCATTTATAGGAAGCAGAATCAAGCTCCCTACTTGAGTAGGCTGTTTGGCTTCCCTTAGGTGTCTTGCTGTCACAAGGACACAGCTGACACGCACCACTATTTCCCCTCTGAGCTGAGCCCCACTTGCTCGTTCTCCTATAGGCAGCGTCATAGCCCCAGTTCCCCTGGCTAGAAGCCCAATGGTCACCTGAAGCTCATCCCTTTCCTCTGCACCCACCAAGGCACCCGGTCTCAGAACCTGGCCCCTTGATGTTGTCCTTGCTGTTCTCTGTGTCTCTAGTCTTGTCTCTTTCCACATCAGCCTCCACACCTCTGCTCCTGTATGAATCCTGTCAAACATTACATTCAGCATGTCATGATCATGCCCACAAACTGTCAAAGATCCCCTCCCTGCCCCCCATTTCCTACCCTAGTGGTCAACTGGGAAGCTCAACCCCATGGATTCAGTATCAGCCTCCATGAGTGGGTAATGCCCCCATCTGGTCTCTCTCTCCGCCTCCTCCCTGCTCACACTTCTTAGAGCTCATGAACTTGTCACTACTACTAGCTTCCACCATACATGCACCTACACATTCCCCCACCCCCCCACCCCAATACACTCACTCCCCAACACTCCCCACCCCACTCACACACACTCACACAATCTCACAATTGCCCCACTCACACACACACCACCACTCACACACACACTCTCACAGCACCCCCTCACACACACCCCCCACACACTCCTTCCCCACTCACTCACACAGACACAGTCACTCACATACACACACACTCTCACCATACCCCCTCACACACACCTACACACACTCACCCCCCACCATAAGCCCAAGTTTTATGTAGTTTCCCCTACGAGAAAGTACGACCAACCACTTCCGGGTATCCATTGTACACCGGGTGCCACCTCTTCACCATCTTGCTTATTCCCACCACAGGCCCCTGGTAGCAGATGTTTATCTTCCTATTACAGAGGAAGCGACCGGCCTCGGAGGGGTGGAGGAAACTGATGGGGCACCACAGCTGCCATTGGAGCCTAGATCTACGGACTCCGGTGACTTTTAATCACCAGCTTACCGAAGACTGACAGTACTGAGGCCACACGTCTCCCAGCATTTGAGGCCTTCCATAAGCCAGCCCCTAAATCCCCAGGGCAACCCCATCTGCTCTAGCCATTTATTTCGGATGGGTAGTCTCGGGTCCCCAACTAACAAAGAAGTTCCCTCAGGGCAGTGACAAAGGCTCTACTCATCTTGGGGTCCCTCACAGGGCCCAGAGCAGGGTGCAAAGTATTAGCTCTTGTGGAATACTATCCAAATTGCTTAAAATGCAGTCCACGCAATGTTAAGTCTCATAGAGCAACTCTTCGAGAAGACTTGTTCCATGATCTCTGATTACAAATGAAGAGAAAGCACTTCTGTGGAAACACTGAAAGAAAAAAAAAAGCCCCAATTAAAACTTGGAGAGGAAGTAATAAAGAATGAAACCAAGTGTCAGTGGAAGGGCAGAGAAGAAACTGCTTCTTAGTGCCTGTTTCCAGTGAGAGAGCCTGAGGGGGACCAGAGGTGGGAAGGAGGCTTTTCCCTGACTGCCTTTTTGTACATGGGGAGTTTTGAGCCATGGAAATACCCGGGCAATTTCAAAAGTAAATGAAGAGGAAACATTTTTAAAAACAACCCTGCTCAGCTGAGTGAGATGGAGGACGGTATGGCTTTCAGCTCTTGTCCTGAGATGGTTTCATTGACTGCTCTGCGAAATGGAGCCCATTGAGCCTCATCTGGCGCCAGGGTCTGAGACCAGTACCCCAAGGTGCAAGGTGTGCATCCCTAACTTTGCAGGGCACCACAGTATCCAACTGCTTCTCCTGGTTTGACCACGGTCTTGGCTCATCCTTTGGAGCCACGGGAGCACGGAAGTCAGCATGTGGTAGAAATACACATACATGGGCAGGAATCAGATTCATAGCCGGTGAATCTGCAGGAAGATGGATTCCTCTCTTACCTCCAGGGGTCATTACTAGCCCCGGGAGCTAGAGCTGCCTGGGTACAACTATTAATATTTGTCTGGGCTGGAGCAGGAGAAGCCTCATGTCTGGGACAGTAGTTACCAGGTGATGTGGACACGGTAAAGGGAAGAGATCAATGCAGATGAGGTTCTCTGTGTCACTTAGCCACTGTCCTGGGAATGTTCCAGAGAAAATACTCATCGGGCTGGCAGAGGAGGTAGAGCAGGAGAGCCAAGTCAAATTTTGTATTCCCTTGGCCTGATGAAGCAATCAAAGGATGTTCTCGGTTGAGAAAGACTGAGATAGATCAGTTAACGACTATAAAGTAAGTGACATCATAAAATGATGCAACATGCATTTTGATCTCAGGGCCCACTCTGTGGCGCCCACGGGGTAAATAGAAGTTACTTGAACAGGGATTCATCAAACCCTCTTTTTCTCCCCTCACCCCCCAAGCCCTATATACTTGTACATTTTCTAAGTTCCCACTGTGTTGCAACCAAGTTCAAGTCTGCAACACCCTTTCACCTTCGTACTTACTTCTTATATCTGACTTTGCACAAATCTGAAGTCAGAAAAGAGAGCCTGGTCATCATAATCTGTCTCTGGACATCGTGATACCCAGAAGATGAGTGATGTTCACGTCCTGGAAACAGCCCAACAGCCTAGGGACTGGAAGCATGAAGCAATGAGAGCCAGTGTGGGCTGAAGGACATGAGACTAAGGGACAGTCATCTTTGGGGATCAAAGTCTAGGTGAGTAGCTAGTGCTACGGTCTTACTGTCTCTGTTTGTTGTCTTTTTAAAAAAATTGTGGCACCTCGGTGGCTAAGCTTCCAATTCTTGATTTTGGCTCAGGTCATGATCTTGGTGTCATGGGATCCAGCCCCACATCCGGCTCTATGCTGGGTGTGAAGTCTGCTTGAGATTCTCTCTCTCCCTTTCCCCCCTCACCCTTGCTCTCTCTCTCCCTCTCTCTAAATAAATAAAATCTTTCAAAAATTGTGGTTAAATACATTTACCATAAAATTTATCACCTTAACTATTTTAAAGTTCAGTGGTGGTAAATACATTGACATCGTTGCGCGATCATCCCCACCATCCACCCACAGAACTCTTTTCATCTCGTAAAACTGAAACTCCATACCCATTCAACAATTACTTCCCATTCTCCCCTCCTTGCAGGCCCTGGCCACCACTATTATACGTTCTGACTTTATGAATGTGATTACTCTAAGTACCTTATATAAATGGAATCATAAAGTCTTTGTCTTTTTTATGACTGGCTTATTTCACTTAGCATGATGTCCTTCGTCCATGTCGTAGCATAGTGCAGAAATTCTTTTTCAGTCTGAATAACATTCCCTTGTGTGGACACACCGCATTTTTCTTATTCATTCACCCATCGACGGTCACTTGGCGTGCTTTCACATTTTAGCTATTATGAGAAATGCTCCTATGAACATGGGTGTACAAATATCTCTTCAAGACCCTGCTTTTGATTCGTTTGGGTCTATACTAGAAGTAGAATTGCTGGATCCTATGGTAGTTCTATTTTTAATTTTGGGGGGGTACTGCCATACTGTTGGCCACTGCGGCCACACCATTTCATGTTCCCACCAACCATGCACAAGGGTTGCAGTTTCTCCACATCCTTGCCAAAATTTGTTTTCTGGCTTTTGTTTTGTTTTTTGGTAGTAGTCATCCTAATGGATGTGAGGTGGTATCTCATTGTGGTTTTGATATTAATTTTTCTAATGATGTGTGATGTTGAGCATCTTTTTGTGTACTTGTTGGTCATTTGTATGTCTTCTTTGGAGAAATGGCTAGTCAAGTCCTTTGCCCCCCTTTTTAAGTAGGCTCCTTACCCCATGGGGGGGCTCGAACTCACAACCCCAAGATCCAGAGTTGCACGTTCCACCAACTGAGCCAGGCAGGTGCCCCTTGCCCATTTTTGAATGGCTTTGCTGCTGTTGAGTTTTAGGAGTTCTCTACATATTCTGGATATTAATCTCTTACAAGATACATGATTTGCAAATATTTTCTCCCATTTTTGGGGCTTCCTTTTTACTCTGCTGATCGTGTCTTTTGATGTACAATATTTTAAAATTTTCATGAAATCCAATTTACTCATTTTTTGTTGTTGTTACTACCGTGTTTGGTGTCATATCCAAGAAGTCATTGCCAAATCCAATGTCATAAAGCTTTTGTCCTGTGTTTTCTTCTAAGAGTTTTATTTTAGGTCTTACATTTAGGTCCTTGATCTGTTTTGAATTAATTTTTGTATATGCTATTAGGTAAGGGTCCAACCTCATTCTTTTGCATGTGGGTAACCAGTTTCTCAGGACCATTTGCTGAAAAAGTCAATTCTTTCCCCTATTGAATGGTTTTGGCACCCTTACCAAAAATAATTTGACCTCATATGTAAGGGTTTATTTCTGAACTTTCTCTTCTATTCCATTGGTTTACATATCTGTCTTTAGGCCAGTGCCATGCTGTTTTAATGACCATAGCTTTGTAATAAGTTTTGAAATCAAGAACTGTGTCTTCCAGTTTTGTTTTTCTTTTCCAAGATTGTTTTGGCTATTCGGGGTCCCTTAAGATTCTGCTTATTGTCTTTTGCCGTTGGATATAACAATAAGAAATCTTGGCCACTGAAAAAGATGGAAGGGATGCTTTGGGGGGACAAAGGAGGCTTTCTGCCATCCGAAGGGGAAGAAGGACATATAGGTTGCCACTTTCTCTAAAACAGAAGTTCTTAGGATAGGGCACAAGGAATACTCCTCAGGGAGTTGCAAGCATCCCAAAACTGAGGGCATAACCGTGACCCCATCCTAAGGGCATTTTTTTTTAAACTGGGAATAAAGTCCAAAACTTCATCAAATTCTCAAAAGACTCTGGGACGCCTTGATAGTTAAGAACCACTACCCTTGACTGCTTTCTCTTCTGGTGTTCCCCCCCTCTTCCTGTACTTGGCCCCTTTGGGAGTCCAAATCTGTGCTCCAGTCATTCTTTGGGAGTATGGGAGAGGAGGACTGGGGAAATCTGGCTAAAACTTGGGGTTCTCCACATACCCCCAATTCCTTACACCTTCATTCACACCTCACTGTTCCTGGAGAAAACTGCAGCAGGGAGTGTGGGGCTGGGGGACTGTGGGGCTCATGCTTGGACAAGAGGTAAGGGCAGTGTGCTCTTTGGGGTTGGAGCAAAGAAAATGCTAGGACAAAATTGTAGCCCTTAACAGTGCAGTCCCAATCAAAATTCTCTTGCAAGCCAACCAATCTCAACATCCCGCTCTGAGGGCGGGAAAGAATTAATCAGCTAAATGTATCTGATCTCTAGTGCTTTGTTCCAGGGAACACGGAACTTTATTTAGGTCAGCGAAAACCCTCATATTCTGCACCTGAGTGGGAAAGACTTGGGTCAGGGAGTCCTTTTCCCTGGTGCCTTTTATTTATTTTATTTAAAAAAAATTTTTTTAAAAGATTTATTTATTTATTTGCGAGAGAGAGAGAGAGCAAGTGCACGTGCAAGGGTGGGGAGGAGCAGCGGGAGAAAATCTTCAAGCACGCTCCCCACTGAACGTGGAGCCCCACATGGGGATCTATGTCATGACCCATGAGATCATGACCTGAGTCAAAACCATGAGTGGGACGCTTAACCAACTGAACCACCCAGGCATCCCACCTGTTGCCCTTTAATCAGGTTTTCACCATTCCCTTTTTAGTCCCCAGAGCAGTGGGTTTCATGTGAGGGCTGCACTTCATTTCCCCAAATCTGGTTAAAAATGTAGGCATCTGAGACAAAATCAGCAAGGGTGGAGAAGAACTCAATAACATTACCCACCAACTAGATCTAACTGACAATTTCTAGAACACTCCATCCACTCCAGCCAAATACACATTTTTTTTCAAGTGTACATTCACCAAAAGGGGCCATATGCTGGGTTATAAAACAAACCTTAATACATTTTTTAAAGATTTTATTTATTTATTCGGCAGAGATAGAGACAGCCAGGGAGAGAGGGAACACAAGCAGGGGGAGCGGGAGAGGAAGAAGCAGGCTCATAGCGAAAGAGCCTGATGTGGGGCTCGATCCCACAATGACGGGATCACGCCCTGAGCCGAAGGCAGACGCTTAACCGCTGTGCCACCCAGGCGCCCCAAACCTCAATACATTTAAAAGCATTGAAATCATACAGAATATGTTCTTTGACTACAATGGAATCAAACTAGAAATCAATAACAGAAGGATATGAGGGAAATCTCTAAATACTTGGAAACTCAACAACAGATTTCTAAACAATCCACGAGTCAAAGAGGAAGATTCAAGGGAAGTGAGAAAATATGTTGAACTGAATGAAAATGAAGGTACAACATATCAAAATTTGTGGGGTGCAGCTAAAGCAGTGCTGAGTGGGAAACTGAGAGCATTAAATGTTTATGTAAGAAAAGAAGGAAGGTTTCAAATCAATAATCTCATCTTTCACCTCAAGAAACTACAAAAAGAAGAGCAAAATAAACCTAAAACAAGCAGAAACCAGGAAATACTAAAGACCAGAAATCAATGCAATTGAAAACAGTAAAAGAAAAAAGGCAATGAAATCCAAAATCTTGGGGTGCCTGGGTGGCGCAGTTGTTAAGCGTCTGCCTTCGGCTCAGGGCGTGATCCCGGCATTTTGGGATTGAGCCCCACATTAGGCTTCTGTGCTAGGAGCCTGCTTCTTCCTCTCCCACACCCCCTGCTTGTGATCCCTCTCTCACTGGCTGTCTCTCTCTGTCAAATAAATACATAAAATCTTTAAAAAAATGAAATCCAAAATCAGTTTCTTTGAATAGATCAATGAAAATGATAGACCTCTAGGAAGATTGACAAAGAAAAAGAAAGAAGACACAAATTACTAATATCTGGAATAAAATCAGGGATATCAATACAGACAACTGCAGACATCAAAGGAAAAATTAGGGAACATGTCCAGCAACTCTGCACAGAAATTTGACAATTCCTTGAAATTCCTTGAAAATCACAGACTACTAAAATTCAGTCAAGAAGAACTGGATAACCTGAATAGTTCTATAATTATAAAGAGATTGAATGAGTAATTCAAAACACTCTCCGAGGAAAAGAACAGGTCCAGATGGCTTCATTGGTGAATTCTAGCGAACATTCAAAAGAATAACACCAGGTCTACATAATTTCTTTCAGAAAATAGAAGAGGAAGGAGTGCTTCTCAACTTATTTTATGAGGCCAACATCAGCCTGACACCAAAACCAGACAAAGATGGTCTAAACATCAATAAGTACAGACCAATATCCCTCATGAATATAGATTCAGAAATCCTCAACAATGTATTGGCAAATAGAATTCGGCAACATATAAAAAGAATAATATGCCACAACCAAGTGGGGTTATCCTATAATTTAATGTCAGGCAGATTATATCTTTGAACATCAGGGGCGTCTGGGTGGCTCAGTCATTAAGCATCCGACTCTTGGTTTCAGCTCAGGTCATAATCTCAGGGTCATGAGATTGAGCCCTGTGTAGGGCTCCGTACTGAGCATGGAGCCTGCTTGAGATTCTCTTTCTCTCTCCCTCTGCCCCTTCCCCAACACACACTCTCTCTCGAAAGAAACAAAGAAAGAAAGAAAGAAAGAAAGAAAGAAAGAAAGAAAGAAAGAAAATCAATGTAATCCACCATATTAAAAGTCTAAAGAAGAAAATAGAGATGGCTGGGCCCCAAGTGAATCAGCATCTTTGGGAACAGAAGCAGGAAATCATCCTTCCCTGCCCTCCAGTGTTTCTGGGGATGTTTCAAGATCTACAACCCTTCAGGATAAAGAATGCCTTTCTTAGCTTGGCATGCAGGGCCCTTCATTAGTAGGTCCTTGCTTACCACTCTGCCCTCATCTTTTCTCTCTTCACTGTTGAAGCTGGGGAAATGGTCAACAACTTGGAGTTACCACTATCTTCCAAATGCAGACCATGCTACCCCATCCCTCTGTTCCAGTCTCCTCTCTGGCCTTAGCCTAGCCCAGCCTATCCTTTGCCTTGCAAATTCCCATTCTTTTTTCATAACTTATCTCACATGTCACCTTCTCTGGGACCCCTTCTCTGACCTCCCAGGCTGGGGCAGGTGCCCTTCTTGGGTATCCCACGGTCTCCTTGGGCTTTCCTCTCTCAGACCCTTGGTCAAACTGCTTTGGGATTGTCTGTTACTTGTCCACCTTAACTATCTCTCTCTCTTTTTAAAGAAGTTTTTATTAATTTATTTGAGAGAGAGCGCACATGACAGAGCACCAGCAGGGGGAGTGGAAGAGGTAGAGGGAGAGGGAGAAGCAGACCCCTGCTGAGCAGGGAGCCCAATGTGGGGCTCGATCCCAGAACCCCGGGATCATGACCTGAGCCGAAGGCAGATGCTTCACCGACTGAGCCACCCAGTGCCCATTAGCCATCTCTTTAACCCAGGGTAGGGCCAACACAGAGTAGGTGCCCAGCACTTAGTACTTAGACAGCGGGGAAGCAAGAGGTCCCTCAGACAACTGTAGGGCAAAGGGAACTAAGCAATGGGAACATCTGAAAATTCCTCCAAGGCCAAGGGCCTAATGACAGATAGACACCTGGAAACCCTCCTTCATTTCAGGGGGCTGGCTGATTAGGAGTTTGTTCTGAGCCTCATCCCAATTGTGCCTTAGTTTTGTGTGGTCCTTTCGCCTGGGTGGAGGCAGCAATAAGCCTCGGGCAAGGCTCCAGATGACTGTCCGCTATCTGTTTTAAGTGAATGGGGAGGTGAGGCTAAAGAGGTAAGTGCAAGCCAGGTAGCAAAACTGTGATCTTAGAACAGTGATTCTCAACCAGAGGATTTGGCGGCTGGGGCCATTCGCCAAAGTCTGGGATCATTTCGATCTTTACATGGGGGTTGTGGGGAGGTGTGCTACCGGCCACTGGTGGGAAGGGGGCAAGGATATGGGGAACCATCCTGTAATGCACAGGACAGTCTCCCTCCACCCCCAGACAACTATCCAGCCCCCATGTCAATAATTCTAGGTCGAGAAACCCCGGATTAGAGAGGCATGAGACATGGGGCTCAGAACTGCCCAGAATGTGAAAGAGATATCAAATTATTGTCTGCCAAAATGGCCTGAATAACCATATGGACTCTTGTGCCTTTGCCCCAGGAAGGAACTGGACAACCCTGAGGGTATGCAATGGGTAGTTGGTCTCAGAGTTTCTGAATAATTAGTAGGTAAAGGCCCCCTAGGAGAGTCCCATTCACAGACAGTTTACAAAGAAGGTCTTTTCAAGTAAAACAGTAACTCCAACTAAGGCAGAACAGGATAAAACTAAGTGGAGGTTCCCTTGACTTTTTAAAAATAATTTTAATTTAAAAAATTTTTAAGTAATCTTTCTGTCCAACATGGGGTTCAATCTCATGAACCCAAGATCAAGTCACCTGCTCTGTCAAATGAGCCAGGTACCCCTGCCCTTGACTTTTGTTAATGAATAGATAAGGTAAAGTAATTAGCACATAATTAACATGCAAATGATGCTACTTCTGAAGCCATTTTTATTCCGATGATTAATTTTCATAGCTTACTCCTGTTTTTATAGTTAGGGCAAGGGTAAAGTTCCACGACCTATACTCCTCATGTGAATTATGGCTCTTTCAATTAATGAGATTTTGTTTGGTTTTTCAGGTATCCAACCAAGATCCCATTTTTTTAAAGATTTTTTTTAAAGATTTTATTTATTTATGTGACAGAGAGACAGCCAGTGAGAGAGGGAACACAAGCAGGGGGAGTGGGAGAGGAAGAAGCAGGCTCCCAGCAGAGGAGCCCGATGTGGGACTCGATCCCGGAACACCGGGATCACGCCCTGAGCCGAAGGCAGACGCTTAAGGACTGTGCTACCCAGGCACCCCTAAAGATTTTTTTTTATTTATTTGACAGAGAGAGAGACAGCCAGAGAGAGAGGGAACACAAGCAGGGGGAATGGGAGAGGAAGAAGCAGGCTCCCAGTGGAGGAGCCTGATGCGGGGCTTGATCCCATAACACCAGGATCACGCCCTGAGCCAAAGGCAGACGCTTAACGACTGAGCCACCCAGGGTCCCCCAAGATCCCATTTTAATGTTAAGTGAAGAGTTTAAAACTAAGACCAGATAACGTAGGCAAAAATTATATGTGTATGAGATATATTTACATCTACATTGGCGCATATATATATATAATTTAAATATATATATTTAAAGATTTTATTTATTAGGGAGAGAGAGCACAAGTGGGGTGAGGGGCAGAGGGAGAAACAGAGTTCCTGCTGAGCAGGGAGCTGGATGCGGGGCTCAATCCCAGGACCCTGGGATCATGGCCTGAGTAGAAGGCAGACGCTTAACAGACTGAGCCACCCAGGCGCACCTCCACTGATATATTTTTAATTAGTGCGTGCACGTGCACTCACACACACACACACACACACACACACCCCACACACACTCTCAATGCTCTCCAGCAGTGGGGGATAATGCACACTATGGGAACCTTGGCCATCTCAAGAAGAGGGTGCTAGAAAGCACTCATAGAAGTCGGGCTTGGGTTCTGTGACTTCGGGAGGGTCTAAGGAAGCCACGGCTTGCTCCAGATCGAATCCTACTAGGAAGCAGGGCCATGCTGTAACTGGGTATTTCAAAAAAATCTCATCTTGAAGAAGGGCAGACAAGAACTAGAACAGGTAAAGGAGCAGCGGCCCCCGTATCTGCCAGGAGAGGGAAATGTTCGGTCATTTCTGTGGTTTGGACACTGGTCATGTTTTGTCTGCGTTCAGACATGATTAAGGAGTGGTCTCGCTTTGGCCGTAGTCCATCACACAGTGGCCTTGTTTGATGTTGCTGTTTGTGGAATTGTTTCTGTTGGACAGGACACCGAGGCCTTGCTGTGAGTGCAGGGCCAGCGGCCCACCACGCCAGGGCCTAACTGACACGGCCGGGCCAGCTCCTGGATGGCAGGAGACGCTCTTCTCTTTCTCAGTATATTACAGCGTATTCTAGTCTATATATTACATTAATCATGTATCACACACACATATATACGCATACTTATCCACAGTCCCATACCGGACTCAACTACGACTAACTTAGTGTTCTTCCCAGCAGTCATTTCGTCAGGGCCCTGCTTTTCATTTATTGGTTTTCTTTGCATAAAGACCTTAAGCCTCTTATCTGGTTACTTTAGAGAACACTGAGCTTGCCCTCTGGAACATTCACAAAGTCAGGGCCTTCAGGAGCACACCACCAGCATCCTTCTTAGCTCTGCCCTCATCCCATGGGCTTCTTTCTCGCTCCCAACTCGCCCACCTGGCTTTATCTCCTGTGCATCAAGAGTTGCTTCCTACTTGAGATTCACTGTGAGAACACCACAGCATGTGGTCCTTCTGGGGTGTGGGGCAGGGGGCGGGGGGCGGTGGATTGCGTTTTGGCCGCTGAGGGGACCTAGCTGGTCCCTACCCCACACAGGAGAAAGGAAGCCCTACCCTAAAGGAAGGATGGCAGTTCCAGTTTAGCAAATGAGGGCAGGGGTAGGCACCCCGAAATGGTACCATTCAGATTTTAGGCCACTTAGGTTTCTGGTTGAACATTGGGGGATACCCAGGTTGATGGAGCAGGACGTGTGAAACCAAACTTGTGACCAAATTGGGGTCCCCATCATCTCCTGACTCGTTAGTGGATCTCCATCTTACAGACTGTCACCAGGGAAATGGAGGCCAACAGCTACGGGTCAGTGTGTGCTGATTGGCTCCCGAGGATGGAGGGAGCGTCTGGAGAACAGTCCTTTGGACAATTCCTCTAGAAGCCTTCCCTGACCTCTCCATTGGAGGAGGTCTGCCCCATTACAGCCTCTTTCAAGGCAGTCCTTTGGGGCCAGACAAGACCTGGGTTCCTAACCTGGTTGTACCAAGCCTCTTGGCCTCGCTGAAGCTGTTTCTACACCTTTAAAGAAAGGTTAAAAATAGCACCCTTTTTGTGAGATTTGTTGTGAAAGTGAGAGAAAATGTATGCATGGCTGCTGGCACATAGTAGGTACTTAAAACTTGGTGGCTCCCCTTGCCGTCACCATCGTCATCATCAGCATCAGCCTGCTTCCTCCGCTCTGCTCAACTGAGATGTCAGCACCGAATAAGAGGGGCGGGGAGTGTGCCCTGAACAAGATGAGTTGTCCACAAAGGCCCTGAAAGGAGGACTTCTTTCCCTTCTTACCCATATGCTCTGTTCCCTTCCTCCCTCAGCCGAGAGCTGCCCTAGTCTCCTCTCATCAAAATCCACTCTGAGCCACGATTAAGGTTGTAACAGGGAGTCTGGTCTAAAGCTGAAAGAATGAAACTCTAAGGGGGAAGTAAGTACCAACCAGTGGATGGGAAAGATCTGGATGGGAAAGACTCACGTCAGTGCCCCCCGGATCCCAGCCTACTCTACACACACACACACAAAAGTGAGGTTTGGTCAGGAAGTGTTCTTCAAGAAGGAACTTGGCAATGGGACTTCCAAGATTCCCTGCTAAGATTTCCCTGACCTTCGCTCCTCAGACTTTCCTTAAAGAGTTAACAACCCGTAAACAAATTCATAAATGCAGGCTAGTCTTTCAAAGACCTTTAAGGGGATCCCTTCTGTAATCTCAACTTCTAATTCACCTTTTGTATTTCTGATTAAAAAAAAGCCCTTGTGGATTCCTTTATCTGCTCTGTCCTTCTTCTGTCCCCTCTATTCAACACAGCCTAAGTCTGTCCCCCCACCCCGACTCAGAATGTCACCATAGCCACAGGCCTTGTTGTTTCCCCCACAGGCCTGAGCTAGAGTTCCTTGAAAACCGTGGGGGGGGGTGGCAACATCTGGTTTTAATAGTAGCTACGTTTCATCAAATGTTTTCTACACTGTGTTTTGTCTCTTTTTTCCCGCCTGGAAAGTGCTCATGTATTCTTTGCTTAGTTTGCCCCAGTGGCTGGAGCTTATGTTACTATAATTCAGTATCAAAACCGGGAAATCGGCCCCGGGACGTTGTGTGTTTGTAGTTCTATGTCATTTTACCGCGTGTGTAACCACAACCACCGCGACCAAAATGCAGACTTTGTGTGGTCACACCCGCCCCCCACCCCTCACCCCTGGAAACTCCGAAATCTGTTCTCCATTCTCTGTCGTTCTGTCACTTCCACAATGTTATATAAATGGAATCGCACAGTAGGTAGGCTTTAGAGGTCGGCTTTCCCCCCACAGCATGGTGCCCTTGATGGCCACCCAAGTCATTGCATGTATTCATAATTTGATTTGTTTTCTCATTTATGAGTGGTCCTTGGTATCTTGTTTGAGAACTCTCTCAAGCCCTTGGTTCTGGAGGTTTTCTCTTATGTGTTCTCACCTGCCACTCTGGACAATGGGAACAAATCCTCCCTTCCCCGAAGCCCCGCAGCCAATCCACCAAAATGTCCTATTGATTCCACTTCCTAAATGTGTCCAGACTCTTCCACTGGCCTCCATCTGCCCCCCTCCACACAGATCGAGGTTTCTGTCTTCATCTCCCATGTGAATGACTGGAAGCAGCTTTCCAACTGTCTCCCCATTTGCACGCTTGCCTGCCCCCCCAAAGCCAGTGCCAACCTGATTCTGTCCCCGGCCGAAGCCCTTCAGTGGCTCCTCAGAATTCTTAGGCTGAAACCTGTATGCCTCTTGGGGCCATGAGGTCCCGCCCCTCTGGTCCCTCCTTGCTTATCTCCCAGAACTCACACAAATTCTTTAAAGAGAGAGTGGGAGACAGCAGGAGTGGTCTGGAGGGGCAGAGGGAGAGGGAGAAGCAGACTCCCCACTGAGCAGGGAGCCCGAGGTGGGGCTCGATCCCAGGACCCTGAGATTATGACCTGGGCCGAAGGCAGACCCTTCACCAAATGAGCCACCCAGGCGCCCCCCAGAACTCATATGGAGCCTCTCTCTCCTGACTTCGCTCAGCCTCCAGCCCTGGCCTGCTTTGTGTTCATTGAAAGGACCCTGCCACGTGGCCTCTGGGCTCCCCCTTGCCATGTCCTCTGTAAGACAGCTCTTCCTCCTCTCCTGCCTCTCGGCCCAGCCAAATGCTGCTCATCCATGGAGTCTCACCTCCTCAGGAAAGCGTTCCCTGAGCCCTGCCTTGAACGAGGGACTTCCTCTTGGTCTCTTTCACGGTATGCAGCAGAACTGTAATTGATTCATTATTCATGAAATGAATTCATCCCTGTCACGTCCATTGGTCGGACTGGAAGCTCCCCGAGAGCCCGGGGCTGTCTGGTTGACCCTTGGATCGCCAGCCTCTGGAGGAGTGTACGCTCTCCATGGCCGTGGCCGTGGCCGAGTGATGGCTCCTTGTTGAGTCTGTGAATGCAGGGAAGTAGAACCCACCGGCCCTGAGTTGCTGTGACTTTAAAAGACAGGGAGGGCCTTTGGAGCTCTTTGGGGGAGGAGATTACTGAGGGACACTCGGCTCCACGCCCCTGGCCGGCTGTTCAAGGGACCCCACCGCAGCCTCGCCTGCCTGCCTCTTTCCTCCCTCTTCAAACCTTCCTCTACGGGTGAGAGGCCCTGCGAAGGGAGAAGGTTTTTATGAGGTGCTAGGGACCCATTTTTGAGTCTTATATGTCTGCAAATTGTTGGCAGTTTCTACAGGACACTTCGATTTCAGGTTTGGCAGCCCTGACTGGAAAGCATCTGCAGATCTTGAAGAAGGAGGGTGTGGCCTCATGGTAATGAGAGGCCTCTTTCAACTACTCTATCTAAAGGGGCCCCCACCCCCTCCCACCCCCTCAGGCTGTAAGCTCCAGAAGGCACAGAGCCTGCCCTGCCCACCACTGTCCTTCCAGTGCCCAACACAGAATGGGCACTTCATGAATATTTATGAAGTGAGGGAATGGTTAATGAGTGAATGAATGAATGAACAAATGAATGGTTAGGCAGGCTGCCAGAAACGTCCCTCGAGTTGCCCGGAAGCCAAGACAGGCTGGCCTGAGCATTCATACCTCCTGTCTCGAGCCTTCCCTGGGAGCTCTGGCCCCTGGTCCCAGACGAAGAGCAACCTGAGGGCAGGAGCAGGGCCACCCCCCTCCCCGGGGACCCTGCTTGCACCCACGTCCTCCCTGCAACCCCACCCCTTGCGGCTCCCCCATTCAAACCTTCCCAGCCGCCTCTCTGCTTTCCAAGTTGGCAACCTGCAAATGGGTGAATGAATCCAAGCCCATGGCTTCCGGTGGCCCCCTCCCGGGGCAGCTTGTGCGTTTTCCCATTTCAGTCTTAGAGACCTGGTGGGGGCGGCCATGGGGAGAAGGGGCCCTTGGGGAAAGCATCCAGATTGCGGGTGTGTGTGTGTGTGCACAGGACGGCTATCCCTCCCTCAGCCTGCCTTCCAGAAAGGCCCTGGTTTGTTCTCTTCAGTCTCTGAGTGAGTTTCCAAGGACACTCTGGGCTTTCAGGGCCAGGTAAGAAGAAAAGTGCCCTCCCTACCCCACCCTCAGCGGTCACCACTGAGGAGAAGCAGTGAGAGGTGCCTAGGAAGGCCCTGGGGAGCCCCCTGTGAGTGGCACCCAGAGAGTCCCAAACCCCAAACTTGTTTCTCTGTCTTTAAATAGGTCACTGAAAGCTCAGAGCCTCAAGGGAGGGAAGCCATCTCCCAGGACAGCACTCCGCCAGTCCTGCTGTGACAGCAGCTCCCTCAGAAAGCAAGTTGGGTGGAAAGACATGGCGACGCCTGGCCGAAATTCCCTCAGGAGAGGCTCCAGGTTGGGGCAGGGAAGAGTTGCCTTTTCTTTGTCTTAGTTTTTCTATTTGGACACCATCCCTGCTGTGGAAAATCTCTGGCTCGGGAGTCTGGCCCCAGCTGTGCCCCTGACTCATCGCCGTGTGAACCTTGGGCAGGCCTCAGCCCTGTCTCCCTTCAGGGTTTGCGCGTGGAGAGCAGGGTTGCTCCCTGCTCTGCCTGCCTCAAGAGCGTGGGGAGGAGTAAAGGTGGTAAGGAATAGCAAAGTTCTTTATCCAAGGGAGAAGCTTCTCTTCTCTCCAGTCCTCTCTGCACCCTCCCCAAACTGGCAGCTGGGCTGCCTCTCCGTCCCATGATGTCTCTGAGTGAAAGTATTCCCGGGGCAGGGAGCTGTTGACATGGGACGCTACCGAGCGCTCTTCAAAGTCTCAGCTGAAGACACAGCCAAGGCCTGTGTCCCACTGCAGGGCTGAACCTTCCTTCTCCCCCATTGGAGCTAACCCCTGGCTTTAAACACTCTGCCATTATCAGCATGAGCAAGCAATTTCCAAGCACCTCCTGGGGCAGGGACTTGGGCTAAGCCCTAGGAATACAGGAAGACATAAGACTTCCTCTAGATGTAGTCCCTTCCTCTAACTGGAAGGAATAAGGACAGGGAAGGAGGAAGACAAGGAAAAAGACCTTCTTTTGTGTACTGCTTTACAATTTACCACGTGTTCTCATTTTTTCATTTACTCTATAAAATTTGTTTACAGGGTATGAGATGGAATCTCAGAGAGGCCAAGCAATTTGTCTGAGGTCACAAAGCCTGTGAAGACCAGGCCTCAAGGTAACCTGATTTTAAATTCAAGGCAATTTCTTCTACAAAACATGGCCCTTCTGTGATCACAGAAATCCCCTGTTGAAATAGGTAGGAAGTGGGGATAACATCAGTGCCTTTACTACCACCAGCACCCCTGCATGGATTACTGTAGTGGGGCCCAAGAGAAGGGGATAAACAGAGGAACAGAAAGGTCTTTTCTTTTTCTTTTTAATAAGTTTTGGAGATTTTAAAAAAGATTTTATTTACTGATTTGAGAGAGACAGGGAGAGCACAAGCAGGGGGAGGAGCGGAGGGAGAGGGAGAAGCGGCAGACTGAGCAGGGAGTAGGACAGAGGCTCCATCCCAGGACCCAGAGATCATGACCCACGCTGAAGTCAGATGCTCAACCGACTGAGCCACCCAGGTGTCCCAGGTCTTTTCTTTTGCAATTAAACTTTTTATCTTGCCCTAGGTTCTTATGCAGTTGTAAGAAACAGTACACAGAGAGGGCAAGTACCCTTTATCCAGGTTTTCCCAATGGTGGCCTCTTGCAAAACTATAGCCCGCAATCACAACCAGGTGTGGACATAGTGTGATCAAAGTACAGAACATTTCCATTGCCACACGGATCAGTCCTGTTGCCTTTTTACAGCCATACCCACCTCCTTCCACCTCACTCCTCCTCCTCAACTCTGGTGACCATTAATCTGTTCTCCATTCTTCTAATTTAAGAAGGTTATCTGAATAAAATCAGAGTATGTAAACTTTGGCTTTTTTTGATTCAACAGAGTTCTCCGGAAGTTCATCCAGTCTGTTGAATGTGGCAAGACTTGATTTCTTTTTGTTGCTGAGTGGTTTTCCACACTGTTTGCTTAACCTGCGGGAGGACATCTGGGCCCATTCTGGCTTTTGGTCATTATGAATAATGCTGCTGTGAACATTTGTGGACAGGTGTTTGTGTGGACATAAGTTTTCATTTCTCTGGGATGTGTGCCCAAGAGTATAATTGCTGGATCATATGGTAGTTGCATGGTTACTTTTTTTCTTAGAGAGAGAGAGAGTATGCATACATGTGTGAGGGGGGGAAGATGGAGGGGCAGAGGGAGAGAGAGAATCCCATTCAGGCTCCAGGCCCAGCAAGGAGCCCCCAAGGAGCCCGACGTAGGGCTCCCTCCCATGACCCTGAGATCATCACCTGAGCTGAAATCAAGTGTTGGACACTTAACCGACTGTGCCACTCAGGTGCCCACACATTTACTTTTTTAAGAAGCTGCCAAACTTCTTTCCAGAGTGGCCATGCCACTTTACAACCCCACCAGCAACATAGGAATGACCTGGTTTCTCTAAATCCTCACCAGCATTTGGTGTTGTTGCTGTTTTTTTTTTTTTAAAGTAAACTCTATCCCCAACCTGGGGCTCGAACTCATGACCCCAAGATCAAGAGTTGCATGCTCTATGGACTGAGCCAGCCAGGTGCCCCATTTTGTTATTTATTTTACCCTGATAGATATCGTGTTGTGCTTTTAATGTTCATTTCCCTAATGGCCAATGATATCTAACATGTTTTTAAGTACTTATGGGCCATCTTTATATCCTCTTGGCTGAAATGTCTGCTCGTGTTATTTGGCTGTTTCCTAATTGGATTTCCTGTTTTCCTGCAGCTGGGGTTGAGAGTTCTTTATATATTCTAGCTACTTGTCCTGTGTTGGATATGTGGTTTGTAAATATGTTCTTCCACTCAGTAGCTTGTCTCTTGATCCTCTTTACAGGGCCTTTCAGAGAGGGAAGGGAGGAGTGGAGAAAAGGACATCGACTCCATCTTCCCGGAAGTGGAAGTCTCCACAGGAAGGTGTTGTTTGGCAAAGGAGGCAGGAGGGAGAGGAAGAGATCTGGGATTCGGATTCACAACCCCGCCTGCGTATGGCGGGCCTGTGTCTGGGCCAGCTGCCATCATGAGTCCAGCTTAAGTGATCCAAACGGTCCCAGATGCCTGAGGTAAGAGGTGCTGAGAGGGATGCATAAAGGGGCAGGTGGGAGGCCCCCACACATGGCCTTGACCCTACATCCCCAACCATCTCAACCGTATCATTCTGAGGCTTCCCAAGGCTTGGGGAGGCCCCCACAGCAGGCCCGGCCCTGGCTCCCGAGGGAATCCGCCACACTCCCGGCAGCCTGTAGGTGGCAGCTGGCATCAAGGAATTCACATGCCAGCCTTCCGCATAGCCCCGTGGCTGAGGCCCTGGCTGGTTGGTTCCAAGTGTGAGCTTAGCCCCTTCAACCAGTCCTTTCTCTAAGTCCCCAGGGCCCTTGTGGTGAGACAGAGCCCCTACCTCAAAATGCAGAGATTACACTGGACGTGGCTGCTCGGAAAGTGGGGGTATCTCACAAAGCATTCTTCAGTAACTAGGGGGCAGGAAAAAGCCGCTTTTTAATTCGGCGTTTATGAAATTTTTGTTTGAGTAAAACTCAGGTTTACTGAAAATGAGTTCACGGAGCACCAGGAGCTGTGGGGGCCAGCCACCCCTCGTTTGTTTCATTCACCAGATGTCAATGTGTACCTGGCATGGTTCTAGGCACCATGGCTATGAAATGGACAGATGCTGTCTTTCTCCCAAGGAACTTTCCAGTGGAATTACTTTGGGGAATCTTTCCCTTCTCAGTGAACAATGATTAGCACAAGCCTGCTAAACTGAGGTGACATTGCAGGCCTTGGGGTCAGGCTTCTGAGTGACAGTGTAGTCTGGGGTTTCTCAACTGGGCCTACAGCTCAGAATCACCTGGGGTGGGCTGGGGGCTTTGGTTTAAAATGAAGCTTCTTGGCCCTTTTCTAAGATCTACTGACAATGACTCTCGAGGCCTTCTGTCTGTCTGTCCTTCTGCCCCTGAGTGAATCAAGCCCTGTCTCACTCGCTCAGGGTCTCTGCTCTTGCCCTTCCATCTGCTATAATGCCCTTCCCATGGCTGCCTCCTTCTGTTCACTGAGGCCTCAGTCAAATGTCACCTTTTCAGAGAGGCCTGCTCTGGTCACACTCTTTAAAATCGCAACCCCACCCTGGTCTCTCCATGTCACATCCATATGGTGTGTACTTTATGGCACTCCTGGATATTTGCAATTAACTTCTTTATTTCTTTTTTTTTAAAGATTTTTATTTATTTATTTGACAGAGAGAGAGACAGCTAGAGAGGGAACAGGCAAGGGGAGTGGGAGAGGAAGAAGCAGGCTCCAAGGGGAGGAGCCTGATGTGGGGCTCGATCCCAGGACCCTGGGATCACGCCCTGAGCCCAAGGCAGACGCT
Source organism: Ailuropoda melanoleuca (assembly GCF_002007445.2). Lineage (NCBI taxonomy): Eukaryota > Metazoa > Chordata > Mammalia > Carnivora > Ursidae > Ailuropoda > Ailuropoda melanoleuca. The sequence continues at coordinate 83,541,281 of NC_048238.1, read as the reverse complement.
TAATGACTGAGCCACCCAGGCGCCCCTTAACTTCTTTATTTCTTGTCTATGCCATCCATGATGGGATATTAGATTGTAAGCTTCTCGGCACGCCTGGGGGGCTCAGTTGGTGAAGCGTCTGCCTTTGGCTCAGGTCATGATCCCAGGGTCTTGGGATTGAGCCCCGTGTTGGGCTCCCTGCTCAGCGGGGAGCCTGCTTCTCCCTCTCCCTCTCCCTCTGCCCCTCCCTCCTGCTTGTGCTCCCTCACTCACGCTTTCTCAAATAAATAAATAAATAAGTAAATAAAGTCTTTAAAAAAAAGATTGTAAGCTTCCCATGGACGGGGACTCCCTGTGGTACCTCTAGTGCCTACAGTAGTGCCTGGCACATAGCAGATGTTCCCTGAATATTAGCTAACTACCCAGTCAAGTGACTGGAGGCGACCTTGAGACTTCAGCTGTTAAACAAGCACCCAGGTGATTTCAGTGCCCACTAGAGTTTGATGACCGTGGCCAAGAACCAGAGGTAGAGCGGGAGGAGACTGGGCTGAATACGGATGTGCTCCAAACATTCCCCACTTTAAAATGTTCCCCACCATCTGGGGATTTGGCTCATTTCTCTCTAAGGGGTTGGGGACAAGCCAGGACAAAATTGCTGGTTATTTGAAGTTGCTGGCCAACACGGTTTCCATTCATCGAGTCGGGTCTAGCAATGGAAATATTTTTACATTTCAGTCTCTGAGTTGATTACAGCATACTATGCCTTTGCAATCCGCTCCTGACTTACACTCGTAGCAAAAACCAGCGTGATCTCCTTGTGTGCACCGCAGTTAACAACAGAGATTTGGGGATCAGAGTGAAGCCAGTCTAGAATAGTCGCTTTGAAAGTCATCGCAGTGACTCACGAAGTCTGCGGATCTCACGTGCCTAAGAAGAGGTGGACTTGGCTACATCTCTTGCCCAGCTCTGTGCCCTCCCTCATGACCCTCCACATTTGCAGCTGGCTTCAGATTGCCCAGAGGAATGGGCTGCACTGCTAGCACATGGGTTCCTGATTCTGCCCCATGGTGTGTCTGTTGCTTTGGCATCTGGCATCAGGCTGGGGTTGAGAGGCAGGGATATAAGAGGAGATCCAGAGGCATTGGTCTGTGGGTCGGGCAGTAAGTTGGTGGTGGGCGGCTCCTTGGGATCACTGCTCTGCTCCTGCAGCAGTCAGATGGCGGAGGCGCCAAGCGCCCCTCTGAAAGTACGGCCCGGAGTGTGTATGCCACCATTTCCCATTTTTGGCCTTTCACAAGCAAGCCTTGCATCCAAGACAGCCAGAGCCTGCCTCTGAAACCCTGGGTCCTGGGCAGAACAAGGCCACCAGGAGAACAATGAGGCCAGTGTCACCCAGAAGGGCTATTGCTGGAGAGATGCTAACAGGCTCTTCAGACTCTGGGCCACATGCAATTTGTCATCTGTTGACCTCTGCTCACCAGGCCCCAAAAGCCTGTGGCTCTTTGCAGGGTCCCAGAGGAGTGTGGCAGTGACCAATGGCAGTAGGGTCTGTGTTTTTGTGTAGCTAGACTCACCTTGAGCTGGCTGGTTACTCCCTCCTTACGGTTTTTGTTACATCCACCCAAGAAGGGTTTGTTTTTGTTTTTAAAAATCCATCCAAGAGCGTGGCTCATGGGTGGCTCATTCGGTTGGGCGTCTGACTCTTGATTTTGGCTCAGGTCCTGATCTCAGGGTTGTGGGATCAAGCCCTGCGTCAGGCTCGCTGAGCGCAAGGAGTCTGCCTCTCCCTCTCCTTCTGCACTTCCCCCAGCTCGTGCGCGCGCTCTCTCTCTTTAAAATGAATGAATAAATAAAATCTTTAAAAATGCATCTAAGAGGCACTCAAGATTCTATTTAGGGAAAAATCAAATGCTACACGGTGCTTATTTCCCGGAAGCTGTGGAGGTTTCTTATGGTCTTGTTTGTTAAAGGGTTACCCTTATTAAGTACCACGCACCCGAAATCAAACTAAGAAGCAGGGTATGTGTTTAAGAGCAGGTTGCAGGGCTTCCCTTCCAGTGGTGAAATCCAGCTGGACTGTAGAGGGCACCCTTAGGGGGTCGGGTTGGTTAAAAATGCCTTCATGTCCTGCTGGATAGAGAAACTGTTTAAAGACATAATCAAAGTTATTAAAAACAAAACTAAAGCAAAAGAATTGAAAAGGAGTAGAGTTCAGGAGAGGGAGGAAACAAGAGTTCAGGTCGCCATACTTGTAGTGTTGGCCAACGAATGGCCGGCCCCGGGCAAAGACTCGGGGCGGGGTGGGTCATCTTCTGGTTATTTCCCTTCCGGCCTAGTGCACATCCGGATGGAATTTGAGGAAAATGTATTTCAGGGGGATGATCGTTCTGCTATATCCAAGGAATGGCTCTGCTGGTGTTGCAACCATCCAAAGAAAACACCATTAACGAGAAGTACTACCATTTGCCAAGGGCTTGAGAGCTCGTTCTGTGCCCAGGCCCCGCTCCGGGGGCTTTACCTAGATAATCTCAGTTAAGCCTCACGTCCACCCCCTGAGGTAGAGACCACTGTCATCTCTATTTTACAAAGAAGTTCCAGAGGCAGAGGGACACATGCTATAAAAAAGGAAGGTGTGGTTAGGCCAAGTCTGCAGATTGCTGGGGGGGGGTGGTCACTTCCCGAGCAGGAGCTACAGTATTCTGGGGGTGCATTGGAGAAGGCCTCTTTAGGCTTACCCACGAAGGGGAATGAGGGGCTCTGCAGGTGATTGCCTCTAAGCACTGACGTCACTCCTTACCCTCCACCCCCATAGCGTCCTCTCTAGAACACCTGTCGGTGTTTATTCTGGTGCCCTTCTTGTTAACAAAACTCATCACCGATGGCTAGCTTTAAGAACTGTTCCTTTTAAAATCCATTCTGGAAACTTCTTTCTTATTCCAGGCTTTACACAGCAGGGAAGTAGGCCTGTTAGTGGGATGTCTGCTACATTTTTTGGCCTCTTGAGAGAGGGTATTGGTTATTCTCAGTGAAGTTTCTCTTTGTAAAGTGCTCTGAACGTGGATGGTAAGTGATAATTATCATCATTGGGCTCATTATCAGCAGAGTAATGCCTATTATTAGAGGTGATTAGGCCTCTTGCCTGTGGTCCTTCATATACAGCAACTAGTCTTCTCAACCCTCCAGTGGGGCCTGTTTGGAGTGGTTCCTGCCACCTTAGCAAGACCGAGCGGTTTTGATTGTTGCTGTGACTTTAAGGAACAGCAGTCAGGAAAGTGATTCTCTCTGGGTCTTGAGTGTGTCCATTGGCAGATTTACACAGGTCCAGAACAGGAAGTTAATTAAAAAACAAAAAACAAAAAACAAGAAAAACAGCTCCAGGTGTGCCTGGGTGTCTCAGTCGGTTTGGCTCAGGTCATGATCTCAGGGTCCTGGGATCGAGCCCCACGTTGGGCTCCCTGCTCAATGGGGAGTCTGCTTCTCCCTCTCCCTCTGCTCCTCACCTCTGCTCATCTCTCTCTCTCAAATAAAAAAAATCTTTAAAAAACCTCCAGCTTTATTGAGATATAACTCATACAACATGTAATTCAACCTAATTGCTGATAGCTTTTTATAATGGACATTTTTAAACATATACAAAAGTAGAGAGGACAGTCGAATGAATCCCCGTGTGCCCATCTCTCAGCTTCAACAATGAACAACTCATGGCCCATCTTGTAGCTGCCCTGCTGCTCCCTGTACTCCTCACCCCCATGTAACTGGCAGTATTTTAGAACAAATTGCAGGCAACATATCATTTTACCTATCACACTCTGGTGTGTATCTCTAACACAGGGGATTAGAAGAAAACACAACCACAGTACCTAGTCTGTGTCCAGATTTCTGGATCAGAAGTTTCTGTGATGTGGGGTTCTTGGGTTGAGGAGACAGGCCGTTCATAAAGGAGCTTAGATGATCTGTGTATTCCCTGAAAATTGCAAAGGTGTGTGTGTGTGTGGGTGTGTGTGTGTGTGAGCATTTTGTGAGGGGGCCACCAAAGAAAGTGCAGGCCCCTGTTTCTTAGGGTGGGGGCGGGGGGGAGGGAGAGGAAGGGGAAGATTCAGAGTTTTTGACAAGTTCTCAGAGGGGTATATGATCCCATAAAGGCCTGGAATCTGTGATCCAGATTAAGGGTCCGACTGAAAGAGTCCCAGTGTTCAGTGACCAGGACCAGGCAGCAGACACGCAGGGAAGACCGCTGAGTATCATCGGGTCTGACATGGAGCCTTGGGCATTCTCTCTTGTCCCCTGTGCCACTCAGGAGGCAGCAGAGTGTCAACCGGGGCCGAAAGCTTCCCTGTGCCTCAGAACACTGCCCACACTCCCCCTCCACAGAGCCGGTGTGTGGTGTTAAGCACTGGGATTCCTGGGCCCACCCTTGAGGATCCTGAGTCAATGGGGCTGAGGGTGAGGCCTAAGGGTCTGCTTCTGGGTCTGAGCTCCCGCTTTGAGAAATGCAGGCCCAGATGCTAAGAGCCTGGGTCTCTGAGTTCCGCAGCCCTGGCTCTGAATCTTGGCTTTGTCTCCTATTAGCTGTGTGGCCTTGGGCAAGTCATCCAACCTCTCTGTGAAGTGGGCCTACTTATATATAACACCCCTACCCTAGGGCTGTTGTAAGAATTAGGGGAGATAATATGTGTAAAGCACACACATAGCACTTTGCATGAAGAGCAATGCTCAGTGGGATGCCGGCCTTGTTAAAAAAAAAAAAGACCTTGGAAGGGCTCCCTTTCTCTCCCTCAGGATTGTAAGGGTTTATTGTCTTTTTCATACAACGGAAGAGATTTTTAAAAGTATCAGAAAGCTTATCTGATTCATGGGTCCTCTGGGCTCTTCTGACTCCTGCTGACAGGAATGACGCACAGGAAACTGATGGGCTCAGGTCGTATTGTCAAGCTCCGTGGGCCAGGGTGAAACGAATGTTTCTTCCCCTAGGTGCCTTCTGGGCACTGGTGGTCTTATTATCTCAGTTGTTGGGAACACAGTGCCTCCGTCAGTAGACTTTCGATAGCAAAGCCAGCCCGATTTGGCAAGTATGTTTCCTTAGCCGCCGTGAAGACTCCATGAGAGAATGTGGACGAATCTCCCTCGTGAGGATAATGACTTGAAGCTAACTCTCAGGGGAGCGGGGAGCAGTGACACTAGCTAGCATCCTCTCACACGTCCCAGGGCTCCCTGTAACCCACTGACCTTTTCTAGCAAAACTGTCGTGGTCTTTGGGAACCCAGGGCTGGGAGGCACCCGGGCTATGTCTGGATATCTTTATATGAGGGACAGGCCCTGCTAGACTTCAAACTCCCCGAGGACAAGGCCCTGTCTAGCTAGGCCCCACCAGAAAACTGTAGCTCCCATCCAGGTCCCCATGGCTTTAACCCACCATGGTCTGCCCATGAACCCTGAGGCCTATGGTTACATCCCCTACCCCAGCCCTTTTCAAGGTAATAGGACGTTCTCACTTTGCTGCCACCCCTGCTTTTCAGTCTTACCTCCATCCTAGTGTCTACCTGGTATCTGACTTTTCAGGTCTTACCTCTAGTTGCTGACCCTGCACTAGGCCTTGGAAGTTAACAACCAAACATGGCCTCCCACCCCCACCCCCACCCCTCAGACCCTCTGGTCTCCCAGAAGACAGCTTATACATTTGGGGGGACTTCAGGTAATTGTCTCACCTCAGGGCCTCCTGCTCAGAGGAGCTTACCTGGTCACTCCGCCCCCAGAGGGGTGACAGGACAAGCTGTAGTTGCAAATGAGTAGTCACGGGCTTCAGAGGGTACTTGCTGTTCAGGTCACTGCCAATGAACGACCAGTGAGTGAGTGAACAACTCTTCCTTCTTCTAGCCAGTGCGCCTCCCGGTCCAACTGTGCTCAAAGATCCAGGAGCAGGGCAGTGGCCTTTTGGCCATGGAAGAAACTTTGAGGCTGGGCTGGGGCTGGTCTTATGTCTGTTCTCTGATGGTTGACAAGCATGGAGGCCCCTTTTCTGGCTGCAGGGTCATTGGAGCCAGTGGGGAGATGGGCCTTCTTAGCACAGGGAAACTTTGAGCGATCTGAATCTCGGGGAAGGGGATTAGTGGGAATTTCTGGGAAACTGAGGCTCAACCAGAAAGCATATTTTGTCATCCGTCTTGTCAGAAGAGTTACTAAAGGGTCTGAGGCCACCTTCCTGCCTTCCTGAGCTCAGCCTGTGACTGTCATGGGCCTTTGTGTGGTGAATAATGTTCCTGACCATATGAGATCATGCCTAGGCTGGGGATACACACCAACAGAGTATGAGATTGTGACCACAGTAGATGTCCAGGTAATCGTGCATTTGTGTGCATTTGTGTGTGTGTGTGTGTGTGCATGCTTTGGAATGTTGATTTTTCTCCCAAAAGGAGAGTTAAGAAAAATGTTTGAAGGGGTCTAAGTCATTGAATCTTTATTTGCCTAGGAAATAGAGTCTTCCAGCCTGAAACCATTTTGCTCAGGGACGACCTTGGCCCTGGAAAAATCAGTCAGAAAGCAGCATTTGGGGAGTACTGCTAAAGCTACCTGTTCTGGGGTGCCCTCAGATAGACTAACTTCAAGTTGGGTTTCTTCGTTCATTTGAGTTTTCTCATGCGGAAGCAGTCTAGAGGCTACTGATTGAAGAGAACTTGATCGGGCACCCCTGTCCTGGATGCTAGGGGAGACACAGAAAGTAAGGAGAAAGCCTCTGCCATCCGAGAGCCTCTGGTGAGCCCACTGAGACACAGCACAGAGGTAGCACAAGGCAACTCAGGCTCCACAACTGATACCCTCCAGACCCTTATTCTGATTTCACAGGCCAAGGGGCAGGGGGTCCAGGAATCTATTTGATCACACTCCCCGGGAGACTTGCCATCCATGAATTCCCTGGGAAGCCAACTAAACTAAGCCAACAAGCTTGTCCATGGTGGGTACTGGATTTGTGTGGGCAAACAGCTTTCCAGAAGTTCAAAGGTGGAGAAACCTCTTGCTGGGCTGGGGTGAGAATGCTTTTTTTCCCCCCATGGGTAAGTTCCAAACTAGGCCTCCAGGGATGGAGGGAGGATCTGGAGAGAGAGGAGGAATCCTATGGCCAAAGACTCAAGGCCATGTGATTGCTTCTCTAGTTCTCTTTGTGCTCCTTATCTGGGGTGTGGAATGGAGAAGTTGAATTGAGGATAAGGAGTCACACGGAGTACCAGCCAAGGCCTGAGCTCAAGTCTCCTGGTATTTGTTAGATCCTGTCCCTGCCAAAGCCCAGGAACCCTCATTAGGCACTGACCTACTGTTATTGCGAATAGAGACTTAGTGGGGCCATCAATTCATTCCACAAATCTTTATCAAATGCCTACTTTGGGCTAGGTCTTATGTCGAAGGCTAAAGATACAAAGATGAATAAGATACTGTCCCTGTCCCGAGAGGCCTCAGTTTGCACAGACAATCTTGTTGTGACAGGAGTGTTCAAGGCCTTATAGGAAGCATCCGTGTGCAAAAGAGAGGCTGTAGTCGTGGGGAGGGGACAGGTTAGACTCACCGGTTTGGGGGAGGAAGAGCACTTTCTAGGTAGCGCTGGAATAGAAGTGTAAAATAGTATGGCACACCAATAATACGTTAGGACAGTTCGGAGGCCTCTAATCTGTCCCTTGAGGCCCCCAGGGGAAGAGGAAATGATGGGTACCATGGAGCTGGGATCATTGCTTGTGTCTTATCAAATGTTTACACTTCACCCTGAGCGCCCTGGAGAGACAGCAAGGGGCTTTGAAAGCAGAAATTGACTTGGGTAGATGGGAGTTGTAGAATGTTCCCTCTGGTGGTTTTGAGGATGGTGGGGATGAGCTTGGGTTGAATAATAGCAACAGCACCATTCAGAAGACTATTTCTCTGGTCTAAGGAGAGTCGGTGAATTGGAGCAGCGCAATGGAGAGGGTGAGCTACGGGTGGATTCGAGAGCTCTTCAGGAGTTCAGATCCACACTGTTTGTGGATTAGTTGACAGCGGAAAGTTGAGGGAGAAGGTAGAGCTGAGGATGACTTCCCGGTTCTTGCCTTGGAACACTGAGTGGGAGGGAGAGGTTTAGGAGATTGTGGATTAAGGAGAGAAAGTGGGTTCAGTATCGGACAAGTTGTTTGAAGCTCCCATGGGACATCCAGGCAGAGATATCCAGTGGGAGGCTGGATAACAAGGGAGGTCCGGTGTAGAGGTGCTTCTGAGGAGGGGTTTCTGGATCCTGTGTGAATTCTATTCTTAGGTATTCCTTTGTACCCTTTAAAAAATTAATTCCAGTATAATTAACAAACAGTATTAGTTTCAGGTGTACAGTACAGTGATTCAACAGTTCCATAGATTACTCAGTGCTCATCATGGTAAGTGTATACTTAATCCCCTTCACCTATTTCACCCATTCCCCCACTCACCTCCCCTCTGGTAAATTTGTTTTCTTTAGTTAAGAATCTGTTGGGGCTTTTTTGGGGGGGGTTGTTTCTTTTTTTCTTTGTTCATTTGTTTTGTTTCTTAAATTCCACATGGGTGAAATCATATGGTATTTGTCTTTCTCTGACTGACTTATTTCACTTAGCATTATACTCTCTAGCTCCAATCATATTGTTGCAAATGGCAAGATTCATTCTTTTTTTATGTCTGAGTAATAATCCATTACATATATGTACCACATCTTTTTTTTTAAGAGAGGGAAGGAGGGAGAGAGAGAGAGAGAGAAAGAGAGAGAGAGAGAGAGGAAAGAAGGGAGGGGCAGAGGGAGAGGGAGAGAGAATCTTTTTTTGAAAAGGATTTACTCATTTATTTTAGAGAAAGAGAGAGGAGTGCGTGCCCAAAAGTGAGGGGGAGGGGCAGAGGGAGGGAGAGAGAGAAAGAATCTCCAGCAGACTCCCCACTGAATGCAGAGCCCAATGGGGGCTCCATCTCACAAACCTGAGATCATGACCTGAGTTGAAATCAAGAGTCAGATGCTTAACTGACTGAGCCACCCAGGCACCCCTGTACCACATCTTTATCCATTCATCTATCAGTGCACGCTTGGGCTGCTTCCATAATTTGGCTAATGTAAATAATGCTGCTATAAACATAGGGGTGCATATATCTTTTTGAATTAGTGTTTTTGTATTCTTTGGGTAAATACCCAGTAGTGGAATTACTGGATCATATGGTAATTCTATTTTGAATTTTTTGAGGAACCTCCATACTCTTTTGCACAGTGGCTGCACCAGTTTGCATTCCCACCAACAGTGGATGAGCGTTTCTTTTTCTCCACATTGTCGCCAACACTTGTTTCTTGTGTTTTTGATTTTAGCCATGCTGACAGGTGTGAGGTGATATCTCATTGTGGTTTGGATCTGCATTTCCCTGATGGTGGGTGATGGTGAGCATCTTTTCATGTGTCTGTTGGCATCTGGATGTCTTCTTTGGAGAAATGTCTGCTCAGTTTTCTGCCTATTTTTAATTGGATTGTTTTTTTGTGTTGAATTGTATAAGTTCTTTACATATTTTGGATACTAACCATTTATTGGATATGTCATTTGCAAATATCTTCTCCCATTCAGTAGGCCATCTTTTAATTTTGTTATTTCCATTGCTGTGCAGAAGCTTTTTATTTTGATGTAGTCCCAATAGTTTTGCTCTTGTTTCCCTTGCCTCAGGAGACATGACATATCTAGAAAGACGTTGTTATGGCCGATGTCAGAGAAATTACTGCTTGTGCTCTCTTCTAGGATTTTTATGGTTTCAGGTCCTTAATCTATTTTGAGTTTATTTTTGTGTATGGTGAAAGAAAGTGGTCCAGTTTCATTCTTTTGTATGTGGCTGTCCAATTTTCCCAGCACCATTTGTTGAAGAGACTTTTACCCTTTGCATATTCTTGTCTTCTTTGTCAAAGACTAATGGACAATATAATCATGAATTTATTTCTGGGCTCTCTATTCTGTTCCATTGATCTATGTGTCTATTTTCATCCTTTTCACTCTTAATACACTTCTAAGAACAGATTTTGATGATTTCCAAGGTTGTATACTTTCTTCTTTCCAACACCCCCATATCTGCCCTTCATAATACGTCACATATCCATCGAATTCCCATTTTTTATAAAGACATTTCCTTAAATCACGTGGGCAATTAGAAGGGGGTTTCAGAACATCACTTGTTGACTCCTTGCATTCAAATGTGGATATTCCAGAAGGCAACCAGACATTTATTAAAGATTCTAGAAGTCACTTGAACATTTTTTTGAGAGGGAGAGAGAGAGAGAGTGAGTGCATGGCGGTGGGGAGGGACAAAGGGAGAGGGAAAGGGAGAATCTTTTTTTTTAAGATTTTATTTATTTATTTGACAGAGATAGAGACAGCCAGCGAGAGAGGGAACACAAGCAGGGGGAATGGGAGAGGAAGAAGCAGGCTCATAGCAGAAGAGCCTGATGTGGGGCTCGATCCCATAACGCCGGGATCACGCCCTGAGCTGAAGGCAGATGCTTAACCGCTGTGCCACCCAGGCGCCCCAGAAAGGGAGAATCTTAAGCAGGCTCTACGCCCAGTGTGGAGCCCAATGCGGGGCTCAATCTCACGACCCTGAGACCATGACCTGAGTGGAAATACAGAGTAGGATGCTTAACCGACTGGGCCACTCAGGTGCCCCTCAATTGTACTTTTTTTTTTTTAGGAATGGGAATGAAGTAACAGTGGACCAAGCCTATGGACATTCTGTTGTGAGGCCTGGCCTCCTGGGATGAGTTGACATCGCCGCCATCGTCATCATCATTATCATCACTAAAGAACTAACAGCTTGAAGAATTTCCTGTTAACTTGACCCTGTACTGAAGACTTCTCATGCATGATCTCACTGAAATGTGGTCACCATCCCAAGGTAGTACTATTCCTATATTTACTTTTACAGATGAGAAAACTGTGAGGCTCAGGGAGTATGAGTGGCTTGCTCAGGAACCCCGTTAGCACTCAGTCGAGCTGGTTCTCAAACTTGCATCTATCTGACTCCAGAATCCTTATTCTTAACTCTACTTGGCCTGCTTTCTTTCATCTTCAGTATATAAACACCTGATTAGTCAGCTAGTCAACCAACAGCCAAGATTGCATACCAGTTTTAAAGGACAACGACACTACATGTTGAGGGTGGGGTGTGAGACGAAAGAATAGAAAGCACAGTTCCTGTACTCAAGGATGTACCTAGCCAAAGCCACCCAGGAGATGAATGAGACTATGCACTCCAGGGCTACGCTTGGGTGGAACTCATAATAAGGCAAGGCTTCCTGGAGGAGATGAGTGCTAGCTCTTTCCCCATCTAGAAGGAAGGGACAGACAGATGGGGAGAGGCATGCTAGACTCCAATCGGGAGAACTCAGAAGTCATCGGAGGTTGAAGGGACCTCAGAAAACATCTGGTTATTAGATTCTGGCCCAAACTTCTCATTTCCGAGATGAAGAAACATAGCAAGAGAAAAGTGGGTCACTTCTTGGGTTAGGGCTCATGACATGCCAGCCAGTGTTCTCTCTCTGGCAGAGGGGAAGTGGGAGACGAGCATGAGCAAAGTCCCGGAGGTGCTAAGAGGTCTCGTGCAGGGAAGAATCAGACCAGGACAGCCATAAAACCAATTGTTCAGAACGCCCTTCTGCAGAGTCCAGGAAGTTTTGTTTTGATTTCCAACCAAGTCCATGGGCTTCCATTAAATCTCTTGACATTGTACGGCTTGCTCTTGTCACATGCTTCTGAGGACCAGGCTGACAGTGAACGTTATCATTGGCCTGCCCACGCTGAAGCCATACTGTCAGGGGAACATGTTTATGGGTTCTATTTACCCAGCACAGAATATTTCCGGTAAGGAACTAAACTTCTTTATTCCAACAACAACTTACATATTTTCAAATAAAGGAACCATAGAGTCTTCATTTATAAACTTCTAGCTGCCCTGGTATTTGGTCAGGAAATACCAGTTTTTTACATGGTGTCAAAAATTAATTGACTTCCCATCTCCTCCCACAAAAATGTTGCTTCACAGACATCGAGATGCGGGGTTGGAATCCCAGCGCACTTGGTTTCCAGACTACCTTGTCATGGAGTCCTCATAAATTAGAAGGCAACCCTCTCTGCTAGGTCTGTATTTATCTTTGCAGATGAACAAGGATGTCAAGTGGTGGAGGAAAAAATCCCTTTCTCAGGCTCCCATTTGGAATCTGCCAGCAGTTCCCACCTGTCTTCAGTTAGGCAAGGCTTAGGGGCTGTGTGGATAGCAGGAGAGAATGTGTATTCCTTGACTCCAGAGTGGGTATTCTGGGTGCTTTTTTCCTTCCATCCATCCTTGGTCTTTACCTCTCAGCTCTGTGTGGGCAGCTCAAAGGGACTGCCGTCTTCCTGCTGTGGCTACACTGATTCTGGTTGCTGCGTTCTGCTTACTGGGCTAACGGGTTGCCTCACTCTGGATGGACCTGAGCAGAATGCACCCCTGATGTATGGGGAGGTGATACGTGAGGGCCATAGGATGGGGTGGGGCAAGTTGGGATGTGGAGTGAGGGAAGTGGTTTTAGTTTCCACGAACCTGTCCTATCTAATCAGAATGTAGTCGTTTTAAGAGAGAGGGTTTTGAGGAGCTTTAAGACCCAGGGAAACACCCCACTGCTCTTATTTGGGATTCGTAAGATCAAAAATCTATGTTTTGGAAACATGACTTTATACTATTTTAATTTTTATAACTATTTCATTCTGTTCTTTCATTTATGCAAGAAGTATTTGTTCAGCTGTCTGCTATGGCCAGGCACTGTGCTGGTCATAGTGAGGAGAAAAACCACACATGGTCCTGGCCTTCATGCAACTTACAGTCTAGTCGACAAGCCAGGTCTTCAGCACATAATCACAGGAATGAATGTTAAAACGCACTTGCAGAAAGTTCTAGAAGGGGTGGGGTATATGCTATTGAGATTACCTCCCAATAAACCCAACGTAAGTTGAAAGTGCATTGAATACCCCTAACCTACAGAACATCAGGGCTTTGTCTAGCCTACCTTAAATGGGCTTAGAACACCTACATTAGCTTACAGGTGGGCAAAGCCTTCAAACAGAAAGCCTACTTTATGATAAAGTGTTGAGTATCTCGTGTAATTTATTGGCTACTGTACTGAAAGTGAAAAATAGGATAGTTGGTGGGTACAGAATGGATGTTAGTGTATTGGTTGTTGACCCTCGTGATTGCACGGCTGACTGCTTGCTGTGGCTCTCTTCCCTGCCCAGCACCATGAAAGAGTATCATACCACATTATCGCCAGTCCAGGAAAAGATCAAATTCAAAATTCGAAATAAGGTTTCTACTGCGTGTGTATTGCTTTCACACCATCACAAAGTCAAAAAATCGTAAGTTGAACCATCCTAGGTCAGAGACCACCTGTATATGCAAAGGCCCTGTGGTAGGTCTGCAAGAAGACCAGTCTGGTGGAGCAGGGAGAGGATCAAGGGGAAGCACTGTGGGAGCTGAAGCTGCAGTCAGCAGCCCCCCAAGGCCAAGCAGCACAGGGCCTTGAAGACCTTGCTAAGGAATTTAATCTTTATATTAAGAACCACAGGAAGTTCTTGGTCAAATTCTTTTTGAAAATGTCAGCCTGTTAGAAGGGTAGATTACTAGTTAAGAAAGAAAAGGGTTATTTTCTTACTCTAAGCATACGTAGGTCTATTCATATGTAAATAAATCTCATTTCCTACTTTCTTGGATTCCAAGGGGGAAAGTTCTCCTGAAATGGAGCAGAAATCTTCAGCCTGGGAAGAGCCTAACAAGATGGCAGACGATATCTATGGTGCTCTAGGAACTGTGGGTCTGGCAGTCTTCCTTTAACAGCACTTGCCCAATTGGCACCTCCCTTTTATAATCTGGCCCAGGTCTCTATGTCCCCTCCAGCCACTGCACTCATTTAAGTTTTTTTTTATTTTTAAAAATTGTGGTAAAATATATATATAACATAAAGTCTACCACCTTAACCATTTTTTTAAAAAATTTTATTTATTTATTTATTAGACAGAGAGAGACAGCCAGCGAGAGAGTGAACACAAGCAGGGGGAGTGGGAGAGGAAGAAGCAGGCTCATAGCAGAGGAGCCTGATGTGGGGCTCGATCCCATAACGCCGGGATCACGCCCTGAGCCGAAGGCAGACGCCTAACAACTGCGCCACCCAGGCGCCCCTCCACCTTAACCATTTTTTAAAAGATTTTATTCTTAAGTAATCTCTACTCTCAATGTGGGGCTCGAACTTACAACCCTGAGATCACCTACTGCTCCACTGACTAAGGCCGCCAGGTGTCCCTTCACCTTAACCATTTTTTTTAAGAGAGAGAGAGCGCATGCCTGTGAGGGGCTGAGGGGGCAGGGGGAGAGGAGGAGAGAGAATCTTAAGCAGGCTCCAAGCCCAGAGTGGAGCCCAACGTAGGGCTCAATCCCACAACCCTGAGATCATGACCTGAGCTGAAATCAAGAGTTGTACACTTAACTGACTGAGCCACCCAGGCACCCCCACCTTAACCATTTTTAAGTGTGGAGTTTAGTGGCATTAAAAATTCACATTGTTGGGGGCGCCTGGGTGGCTCAGTCATTAAGTGTTTGCCTGCAGCTCAGGGCATGATCCCAGGGTCCTGGGATCGAGCCCCGCATCAGGCTCCTCCTCTGGAAGCCTGCTTCTTCCTCTCCCACTCCCCCTGTTTGTGTTCCCTCTCTCGCTGGCTGTCTCTCTCTCTCTGTCAAATAAATAAATAAAATCTATTAAAAAAATTCACATTGTTAGACTACATCACCACTGTCCATCCAGACAACCTTCATCTTACAAAACGGTAACTTCCCATTAAAGAACATTAAACTCCCCTTTCTCACATCCCCCAGCTTCTGGTAACCACCATTCTAATTTCTGTCTCTATGTTTGATCACTCCAGGTACCCTACATGAGTGGCATCTCACTGTATTTGTCTTTTTGTGACTGGCTTATTTCATTCAGCATAATGTCCGGAAGGTTCATCCGTGCTGTAGTATGTGTCAGAATTTCCTTCCTTTTTATGGCTAATATTCTATTACACGTATACACCACGTTTTGTTTATCCATTATGTCAATGGACATTTGGGTTGTTTCTACCTGTTGACCATTGCAAATAATGTTATTATCAACATGGGCATACAAATCTCTTTTCAAGTCCCTGCTTTCGAGTCTTTTGAATACATATCCAGAAGTGGGATTGCTGGATCATGTGGTGGGTCTATTTTTATTTTATTTTTTTTTTCAGGACCCTCTGTACTGTTTTCCATAGTGGTCATACCATTTTACATTCCTACCCATGGTGCACAAGGCTTCCAATTGCTTCACATCCTTGCCAACACTTACTGCTTCCTGCGTTTTTCCCCCCCAAAGATTTATTTATTTATTTTAGGTAGGGGAGGGGCAGAGGGAGAGGAAGAGAGAACTTCTTCTAGCAAACTCTGTGCTGAGTGTGGAGCCTGACCCGAGGCTCAATCTCATAACCTTGAGATCATGACCTGAGCTGAAGCCAAGAGTTGGACACTTAACAGACTGCATCCCCCCACCCTGTGCCCTCATTGTTTTTTTTTTTTAATAGTAGTCATCCTATGGGTGGTGGTGAGGTGGTATCTCCTTGCTGTTTTGATTAACATTTCCTTGATGACAAGTGATCTTGATTGAACACCTTCTTGGGTGCGTGTTGTCCATTTATACATCTTTGGAGAAATGTCTATTCAAGTCCTTTGCTCTTTCTAAAAATTGGGTTGTTTGGTTTTTGTCATTGAGTTGTAGGAGTTCTTTATATATTCTAGATAGTAATTCCTTAGCAAATACATGGTTTACAAATACTTTCTTCCATTCCATGGGTGCGCTCATTTTCATAGTATGACTTTTCTTAGAACAAGGGTCCCAGTTACGGCCCTAGCTCTACAGTGGCTAAGATAGGGATAATACACCCCACGCTGCACAATGATAACAATGACAAACATTTATCAAGCACTTGCTAAGCACCGGGCACCGTTCGAAGTGTGTACGCATATTGACTTAATTAATCGTCCCACCAATACTGTGAAGTAGGTGCTATTTTATTTGCATCCTTATTTTACAAATGAGGAAACTAGGTCAGGGGAGCATGTGACTTGCACAAGGCTACACAGCCAGCAGATGCCAGGGCTGCGATGTACCAAGGAGCCTGGTTTTACAACCTATGCGCTCACCCCGGGGGCTGCCTCCCTTACTCTGCTCTGGGCATGAACCACGGTGTGAGGCAGGCCTGTAAACTGTGAAGTGCACAGAGAGACAAGAGATAGTTTGCATTGCTGGGCATATTCAGAGAACAGTGACGCTTCACTGACATGGATAAGCTACTTCTTGGCACACAAGGATCACGAGGATTCAGAGGGAGGCTTTTTCAAGGGACAGAGCCCTTGGTGTGGACTGTGGGCTTTGGAGCCCAGCCGCAAGACACGAAGAACGTGAGAAGACATGCTCCGTCTCATGTGGCCTCCCTCTGCCAGGACCCCATTGTAAGTGTTTGTCCCCTACGAAGACTGCCTTGCATCTCTTTAACACTTAGAAAATTAAATATAGTCACACACACGTTATTCCCTCAGATCTTCACAGTGATCCAGTTAGCCAGGAAGGGTGGGAGGTATTGCTACTATTTTACAGATGTGAAAACTGAGACCCAGGAACCTTAAGGGCCTTGCCAAAAGCCCCAATGGGGGGCCAAGTCAGAAAAAAACCCCTAAAACAAAGATCCTTGAATCTTTTCCTTCATTCTTTAATAAGTCTTTTGTACACTCATCAAAGGAGCCTATCCCTTCTCTAGCCAGCAGGCCAAATGGGCAGGACAAGCCAGGTGTGTTAACCTCTCCATGACCTGGACCAGAGCCTGACTCACAGTGCCCACACAAAAGCCTTGCAGGTTATTGTTTGCTTTTGAGCCCACTGATGAGCAGTGAGTGCTTGGCTACGACTATTGCTCTGAGGGGCAGGGATCCCAGCATTTAGATCCCTCTCTAAGCCAACACTGTCTCTCTCTGGAGATGCAACCACTCTATGAAGGCCGTCCCAAGAACATTACTGCCTCCACCTAAGAGATGTGGAAACTGAGGCCCAGGGAGGAAAAGTCACATGCCTGAGGTCATGTAGCTATTAAGCGCTACAGTATGTGGTTTCAATATCAATATTTTTTTATCACTACATCAAGCTACCAAGCTGCCCAAAGGCCCTCCTGGGGTGTGTGTGTGTGTGTGTGTGTGCAACTTAACTATCAGAGTGAGTGGCTAGGGACAGTTCTGGTGTGCCAGTATAGACATTCTGGACAGCCCTGGCCCATGGCAGGGAGCATACTGGAGTAGGCAGCCCGCTATGGGCTATGACATTGCGGGAACAGACGAAGACGACCCAAACAAGAACCAGGAGAGGCTATCGACCCCCGAGCTTTCTAGACAAGAGAGGCAGCCACCATCACTCAGCTTTGGCAGAGACTCAGAGGCACGCAGGGGAGTGGGAAAGCTTCACAGTGAAAGGAGGAAAGGTTTCGGGTATGACCGGGTTGGAGGCCGTTGGCATGGGGAAGCTGGAGGCAGGCTAACTAGAAGCAGGCAACCTGTGTGATTGATTGGTGAAGACTATTTGCCTTCCTTTGGCTCTTCCTGAATTGCGAGAGTGGGGACAGTGGCAAAAACGGGGAATCTGGGAGTGATTACTGAAAGGCTGTACTTGGACTTCCCTGCTGGTTGCTGTAGAGGCATGGGTCAGAGTTCTATTATCATAAACGGTCTGGCTATTATCTGTTGGTATATTCACTCTCTCAACATAAAGGAGTGGAAAAATCACCCCCAAATGAAAAATCTATCGCAGTGGTTACAATGTCTGTTATCAGAATTAAAAAGGATGAAAAAATGTCCTAAGTTTCTTCAAAATATATGTCATTTCCCGCAGGCTTCAGGTACTGTGATGCTGGAGATTTTTCGCACCAACCCTAACCGAGTTTGCATTTTGGGGATTGATTTTGATGGGCCCCTACGTGCCTGTCACTGTCCTGCCCCACACAGCAGTCTCCTGTGTATGGGAGAAGAGATCAGATAAAAGCTTGTGTTTGGTGTTGGGGAGTGGGGGTAGTATCTGGGTTCCTGGAGCTCTGCCCAGTCTAATGAGACTAGGCTGGGGATTGGAGGAGGGCACTCAGGAGTAAGCACCCCGAAATTAAGTGGAGTGGGCCTGAAGGGGTCTCCAAGACATTTTCTGGCTGGGGCCCCCCATTCAGAACACCTTTGCAGCAAATCAGTTGTTTTCATTTCCCCCATGCCATGCCTCACTGTGCCTCCCCCCGACTTATTTAAATTAATTAACTTTTGTAAATACTTCATTTTTTTTAGAGCAGTTGTGGGCTCACAGCAAGATGAGGAGGAAGGTACCAAGATTTCCCATATACCCCCTGCCTCCATACCTGCATAGCTTCCCTTACTCCCAACATCCTCCACCAGAGTAGCCCATTCGTCCCAACTGACGAACCTATACTGACCCGTCATCATTGCCCAAGTCCATGGTTGACGTTCGGGCTCATTCTTGGTGTTGGACAGTCTATGAGTTTGGACAAACGTATAATGACACATATCCATCATTACACTACCATCTAGAGGATTTTCATTGTCTTAAAAATTCTCTGGGCTCTGCCTATTCATCCCTCCCCCACCCAAATCCTCACAACCACTGATCTTTTTACTGTCTCCACACTTTTGCCTTTTTCCAGAATGTCATATAGGTAGCATGGTATGTGGTATATAGCCTTTTTCAGATTGGCTTCTGTCTTAGTTTTTTGGGCTGCTAAAACAACACATCATATCATGAGTGACTGATACACAACAAACATTTCTCACAGTCCCGGAGGCTGAAACTCCAAGATCAGGGAGCCAGGATGGTCAGGTGAAGGCCCTCTTCTGGGTTCTGGGTGCAGACTGTTGAGTTCTCAGTGCGTCATCACATGGTGGGAGGACTGGGATAGCCCTGGGGCCTCTTTTCGAAGGGCCCTAACCCCATTCATGAGGGATCTGCGCTCACGACCTAATCACCTCCCAAATGCCCCACCTCCTAGTACCATCACCTTGAGTATTTAGGTGTTCAACATACAGATTTTAGGCAGATACAAACATTCAGACCACAGCGGCTTCTTTGATTTAGCAATGTAAATTTGAGGATCTTCTATTCTTTTCATATCTTAGTAGTTCCTTTCATTTTAGTGCTGAATAATATCCCAGTGTCTGGGTCTACCAGTTTATTTATCCATTCACTTATTGAAGGACATCTTGGTCACTTCCAAGTTTTGACAAGTATGAATAAAGCGGCTATAAACATCTGCACGTACATTTTTGTGTGGGCATGAACATCTTTTCATATGTTTCTTGCTATCTGTATGTCTCCTCTGGTGAGTTGTCTCTGGAGGTCTTGGGCCCATTTTTAAATCAGGTTGTTTGTTTTCTTATTGCTGAGTTTTCAGAGTTCTTTGTATAATTTGGATAACAGTCCTCAACAGATGTGTCTTCTGCAAATATTTTCTCCTGGTCTGTGGCTTGTCTTCTTGTTCTCTTATTGTCTTTCACCAAGCAGAAATTTTTAATTTTAATGAAGCTTAGTGTATTATTTCTTTCATAGATTGCGTCTTTGGTGATGTATCTAAAAAGTCATTGAGAGGAGGAAGAAAAAAGATGGCAGAGGAGTAGGGGTCCCCTTTTTCAGCCGGTCCTGAGTCGAGCTGGATAGGCACCAGACCAGCCTGAACATCCACAGAATCAGCCTGAGACGCAGGAAAATACATCTGGATCTCTACAAATGAACATCTCCAGCGCTGAGTATTGAGGTATGAAGTGGGGAGCCGTGAAACCACGCACAGATATTGGAAGATAAACGGAAGGGGGAGGGAGCCGCTGCGCTTTGGTGCCAGGAAGCAGTAGCCACTTGCACTGGGGAGTGGGCCGGACTCGTGGATTGGCACCTGCGAGAGAGCAGACTGAGACCGTGAGCCAGGGAACGCGCGTGCGACCAGACTGAAAACCGGAGCTCCGGAGCATGCGTGAACCACACTGAAACAGGGAGCTCGGGAGCGCACGTGGGAACCGGGGGTGGCTGGCGGTGTTAGAAACACAAAGGACAGAGATGTTCCAGCCCTGGAAGTGAGGGCTGGGATGCCGGGTGTGGGGCGCACACAACCTGGGGCACTGCAGGGTTTTTAGCAGCACCAACAGGAACAGAGTTAAAGTGGCCAAGAGAGCTCAGTGGAGAGCGGTCTGCAATCCTTTTGTTCTGAGACAGAGGCTGGGATTCGGCTACTGCTGCTCTGACTCTCAGAAGAGCCACAGAAAACTGCCAGGGAAAGCCACCAGAGAACAAAAACCTGGAAATACCAGCTCACCGTGTGCCCATCTCCATCCCCCCTCGCAGGGGACACGGAGACTCTACCCAAACAGGGTTTCCTGAGTATCAGCACAGCAGGCCCCTCCCCCAGAAGGCAGGCTGAAAAATCAAGAAGCCCACATCCCTAAGGATCCTATAAAACAAGTGCACACTGCATGGGTCCTGGTCAATAATTTGGGTTCTGGGCATCCCCCCAACCTCTCCTCATCAGTATGACAAGGAGGAGGAACCCCCAACAAAGGAAAGAAACAGAGACTGTGGCCTCTGCCACAGAACTAATGGATATGGATATAACCAAATTGTAGAAATAGGGTTCAGAGTAACAATGGTCAAGATGATGTGTAGGCTTGAAAAAAATATTAATGAAAATATTAATGAGAATATAGAATCTCTAAGGGCTGAAATGAGAGTGAATCTGGCAGAAATTAAAAATGCCATGAATCAAATGCAGTCTAAACTGGATGCTCTGATGGCCAGGGTAAATGAGGCAGAAGAATGAATTAGTGAATTGGAAGATGGGATGATAGAAAAGAAGGAAAAAAATGGGAACTTGGTTCAAAAAAATCCAATCTCAAGAATGTAGATTATGGGAGATCACTGACTTAGTGAAACGTTCCAATGTCAGAATCATTGGCATCCCAAAGGGGGTGGAGAAAGAGAGAGGTCTAGAAGAGATATTTGAACAAATCGTAGATGAAAACTTCCCTAATCTGGCTAAGGAAACAAGCATTCGTGTCCAAGAGGCAGAGAGGACCCCTCCCAAGATCAATGAGAACAGACCTACACCACGTCACATAATAGTACAAATTCGCAAATATTAGATCCAAGGATACAATCTTGAAAGCCGCCAGGAGGAAGAAAATCCTCACCTACAGAGGGAGGAACATCAGAATAATGTCAGACCTGTCTGCAGGGACCTGGCAAGCCAGAAAAAGCTGGCAAGACATATTCAGAGCACTAAGTGAGAAGAACATGCAGCCAAGGATCCTTTATCCAGCAAGACTGTCATTCAGAATTGATGGAGAGATAAGGACCTTCCAAGACTGGCAGAAACTGAAAGAATATGTGACCACCAAGCTAGCCCTACAAGAAATATTAAGGGGGTGTTCTATAAAAGTAAAAATACCCCAAGAGTGATACAAAACAGAAATTTACAATCTATAGAAACAAAGACTTCACAGGCAACATGACATCATTAAAATCATATCTCTCAATAATCACTCTCAATGTGAATGGCCTAAATGCTCCCATAAACACCACAGGGTTGCAGATTGGATAAAAAGTCATGACCCATTGATTTGCTGTCTATAGGAGGCTCATCTTGAACCTAAAGATACATACAGACTGAAAGTGAAAGGATGGAAAACCATTTTTCATGCCAATGGACCTCAAACGAAAGCTGGGGTAGCAATTCTCATATCA